>NW_008691839.1:0-77100 GCF_000695815.1 Acanthisitta chloris
TGTGGATTACAGTCTATTCTAAATAAAAACTGTTTGGTGAATAATGGGTATGTCATTAGTGTGCTGTGATTTTACTCAGGGACCCACAAAACCAACAGTTCATGTAACCCATGTGTAACCCCATACTCCTAGGTAATCACAGAGCAATACACAAAAAAGGGAAATTTTATGATAAACATGAGTAGGAACTTACTGTTCAACCTGCACATGTGTATGGGAAATCTACTGTCTGCTGGTTGGGTTTGATGGCACTCCCAGTAGAAATTCCTGTCAAGCTGTGACTCTGACAGAGGAGAGAGAGTCTTGCTGCTCACCCACAGACAACTGAAAGCTGATTATGATTGTATCCATTTTAATTACATAGCAATAATTACACTAAAAATCAAACATGAAAGCTTCCTAAGGTTTCTCTTAATTGAAGGGAGTGACAGCACAGGACTAGAAGAAGCCAGCAAAGTTGTTCTGCTGTAGAAGTCATGCTTTCAAATTAAATGAAAGCAGTAAAGTACTCATGCAGCCTCCTTACTCCTTTATTATTCCCATTTATTACAGGAACCCATAGAGGCCACAGAATACACACAGGTTCAAATCAGCAATTCAGAGAGGATATATAACAAAACGTGTGATGCAACACTTCCATTCTGCTACAGAATTGTCCACATTGCTTGGAATTTAGAGGATATATAACAAAACGTGTGATCCAACACTTCCATTCTGTTACAGAATTGTCCACATTGCTTGGAATCTGAAAAATGGACGATGAAATGGGACAAGTATAATGAAGTCATGACACCTGCAGTTAAAAAGTGTTCTTAGTGTAAATGCTTTAAGCAAGATCTTCAAGAGGCTGGCTATGACTGAACATAACCAAAAGTTGGAAGGAATGAATAATCCTCTTCAAAGTTTGGAGTTAAAAATTCAAATGTCTAAAATATTGAATAGGAAATTTTGCCTGTGACATATCCTCCATCACAATATATTCTGTTTAAGTTGAGCAGATGTGGTTAAGCCTTGTGAAAAAAACAAACCAAAGAATAGGAAAAATTTGCAAATGATGGCCTGGAGCCACTGCTCTTTTGATATACTTTTGAAGTCTGATAGCTCACTAAAGGTCCAATTTTTAATAGCTCTCTCCTGATCCTTTTCTTCTCCTTGATTCATCATAAAACTAACTCTGACCAGCAGCACAATCCAGTAAAAGTGGATTAAAATTCCTAGACAACCACCAAAACAGTAAGCTTCAAGCTGCATTTATTTCTTTATGGATGTTATATGGAAAGATCAACTTTATAAAACAAGGACATCCAAACTTTAAGCTGAAGCTTCACGATTCGCCAAGAAAATTCATCTCGCTCATGACCTGTTCCATCAGCCCTTTTCAGGGGGGAAACACAGGGGTAGACAGTGGGCTAAAGGAAAGACTCTGATGTCAATAGCTTAATCTAAGCAGCCACCATATCTTTGTGTTCATGAGCACACATTAATCTAATTTTAATAAGAATATACTCAAAAATCTGTTCTTAACATCAGTGATGTAACCATGTCAACAGTCATCATGCCAAGATCCATTATAGAACTGTCATCTCTCAAATACCCATTTAAGTTTATAAAAACAACAAAAAGATCTGAACCTTCTTATCTAGCTTTTATGCTAGAACAAAAGGGAACCTTTTTTCCACTAAGGATTTCCTTTCCAACCCTACATTTCTTAAATTATAATCTCTCATAAAACCAAGAGCTGTGTCAGACCACAGATCCACCTAAGACAAAATCCTCTCTCTGTGGCCACAGGAACCTAGAGAAAAGCATGAGAAAATGGCAAGCACAGAGTGTTATTACTCCACAATATTTTAGTAGTCTCCAGAAATTTGGACCTCAAAGTTCTCCTGAGTTTTGCTGTGACTAGCAATGCTGAGTCCAGAGTAACAGCTGCACTTTTTGCTACAGGGAAAAGCAGCACTGGTACTACACATTACTAAAATTCAGCAGAATCTTCAGATGGCAGAGTTTCTGTCATTCTACCAAAAAGGATTCTGATAGTTCGGTCAATTATCATGTATAATACTTCCTGTCTCTGCTTATAACAGTATTGACAGCATCACACCACACAGTCAAAGCAAAGAGATGAAAATATATCACAAGGAAATGGACAGGCTCAGTTTCAATATGGAAGAGAAAGGAAGGCAATTCATATAAATCAAACACACATGACAGTTTTGAAAACATCTGTGGAATAAAATTGCATAATGGAGGGAAATTAAATGAAATGGCAGTCAAGAGAAACAATCCAGGGGGCATCACAGCCACAGAACAAACATCTGCCAACCTCAGATGAAACTGGGGATTTCCTCAAGAACCAGAGGACATAAACACTTCACAACTTCCCCTACATGCAGCTCAAGGCTAACAGCTACGCAAGCACTAAGGGCTGCCATCGTAACACTTTTAAAAAACTATACTGCCAAATGAAAGTCAGCCTTCAAAGAATGCAGGGCAAGTGTAATGCAGCCCCAGTATCTCAGGTATGAGCACTCCTGCCAGTGCATTCTGAGGGAGGAACTGCACTGACAGCTCCACCATCGTAAAAGGACAATCACCCAGTCTCGTGGCCAGCAAGGACACAGGCTGCTCTCCCAAGGTCATCTTAGGGCCAAATTGCAAGCCCCATAAAACCCCTGTACACATAAAGTGTTCAGATGGACACCAGTGATAAATCCACGCAAACAGCAGTTTGTGCAGAGGAACATGCTAAAAAGGAGGAGGAATATATAAAAAGTTCTGAACATCAATGAGTCAAAAATCAAAGATAAGAATGCAAACTCTTTGCAGTTTATTGGTCCCCACAATGGAGTGTGCAAGGTAAGGAATTTATCCCTCAGCACACAGGACTTTGCTGGTCATAAAAAATTCCATTATAGCAAAAATTCTGGGAAATAAAATTCACAATCTACACATATGCATATTCCATTCAAGCCAATGAAGAAATACCTCCTGATCTCAGCAGAGGATGAATAAGGACCTGGATGTTGTTTTTAAACACAGAATCTCTTTTTTGAAATTAAATTGGCCTGGACCATTACATATTGTTCCTGCTTTGAAAGAATTAATGACACTTTGCCATTATGCTTGACGTATCTCAAGTAAAATCTAACACACTTGCAGGCTAAATGCATCACAAGTTTTCAGCAAAAGCCCAAACCCCTGAATCACTGCAGGCTTCAGTAACCTGTCTTAACTTAGTGATTCACCTTAGCTCTCAAGCTCCTGCAGAAAATCAGAGAAAATACAGCCACTCCATTTAATTAACTCAGTTAATTAACTCTATTTTTCCTGATGAAAGCAGCCAAGGTGTTCTCATGGCAGACACCCTCTGCCCAAGACCCACTTTTTGAAACATTCTTCTCTCTAAAGCCTATGCTTCATCCCACCCAAGTGCTCCAAACAGCTCACCCTCCTGCAGATGACAGTTTAAGGTACCAGAGTAAGCTGTGCTTCTCTATTACTTCGTGTGTTTTTATATTTGAGCCTTGAATGGAACAGGCTACACTGTTCATGTCTGAGAAAGTGTGCATCATAAGTGTAAAAAAAAGAAATGCAAATATAAGGATACAAACACTGTCACTTACATCACTTATTAATTCACTGCATCTTCGGGCCAGTTCCATGTTTCTGTCCTCAATAACAGGCTTGAGGAAGACCTGTAGGAGAAAGGCAATCATTCCAGGTTTATAGTCCTAAAGGGTAACAATAGACAGAAATAAGTACTTTTCAAAGCTATTGGGTTTTAACTCACTGTTTCTTCTTCTTCCCCAGCCTCATTTTCATCCTCTCTGAGATCCTGAATGACAGATACTCGCATTTTAATACTTTGCAGGAAAAAACAATGCAAACTCTAAAAAGGTTCAGTGCTGCAGGAAACAGCTCTGACCCTGCAGTATGTCTGGAATCAATGCTCCATTTGTGTCCTCCACTGCACTTAACCCTACACCACAGCTCCTTCCTTATTTAGGCAGCACTTGACAGTCTTTATCTGAACAATTCAGTGTGAGTGAACTGAAAGGCATTGCAGATGGCCTTGCTAGCTATCAGTCACAGCAGAGCTAATGCTTTCTTACTGATAAAATATAATTAAATGACCTATCTCTATCAACTATTTTTAAAATGACGATGAACGCACTTAAAATACTGTGATGCAGTCAGTTTGTAACATAAGTAATTTACTAAAATTAACAGGATTCAAAGGGGAACATTGGCTCTAAGTTTATGGGAAAACAGCCCAGTTCTAAGATTGAAGGCATCAATGACTACAAAACCAGTTATCACAAAAATTTATTTTGTTGGCCAAATAACAGAGCTTTATGATGAAAAACCTACACTATTCTCATTTTCCAGTAGCTGTAACTGGCAGTATATTTTTCAGAATTATTTTTACAAAGCTTAGAAAATTCCTTAATGCTTTCTATATCATGTCAGCTGCAGGTTCAACCTGTGCATACATAGCTACAAACAGATCTGTATTTCTCAGTATACAAGTATACATGGCTATGTATTCACACAAACATGTACATTCCTTCACTGTTACAAACTGTCATGGTCTGCAGTCTCCAAACCAACCTTTCTTGGCAGGAATCACTGACTCCAGCTGCAGTGTCACAGTGTTTACTTCTGTAAAACAAGCAAGGAGGTATTACAGGAGCAATTGGAGTGACCAGCATTTTTATATCATTTTTCTTTCCAAATTGTAACTTGTCGATTCCTCATTTTGTAGAGATCATAATTTTGGACTTCATCTAGCAAAGTCATCCACCACAACACAGCTTTGCAGTCAGGCAAAGGCATAAGGAATGTGTGCTCTTCAAAAAACTCTTCAAAGAATGTTAAGTACTTGTGCCCAACACAATGTCCTTAGAGCTTATTTAAACACATTTACTTAGTGGGGAAAAAAAAAGAAGCAGTTCAAAGATGAAAAAAATACAACATTTCTTGTAGTTAAGGTCTGAAAAGTTGAAAAAACTGTTAAGAACAAAAGCATAAACTGCTTTCAGTGTAAATCAATATACAGATTTCTTTCATGGTACAGAAAGCTTTGAGATTCTCCATTCCACTCTTAAATATAAGCCCCTGCTGAAGTTCAGGTTTAAACCTAGAAGTCTGTTTTGTACAGGTGAGAATTACCTGTGATTTATGCTGATAGCTTTTGGAGTTCAGGCTGTTCCATCCTGGTGGAAACAAATAGTTCAGACTTATAAGATGGGTATTCACAGTAACAGGTTATTTTTATATGATTATAACCACAGCAAGTACCTTCCTAAACAACAGACTCATGCATGATTTCCAGGACCACATGTTAAGGAGATAGAGTACCTACAGAAGTGCCAGACAGAAATGCAGCATCAAGGCTTCATTTTGGGATTTTTATGACAATATTTCAAATATTATATTCTTTCAGTGCAGTTAATTTCCACTTCCTACATTTAATACATTTTTCAAATGGAGACATTGAAAAACATTGAAGAGAGCAGAGAAAAGCTATAAGTAGCTGCAAAACTTGCCAAATACAGGGAAATCTTTTGCCAGTTTTTTTACCAGAAAACAAATATGGTCAAAATGACAAAACTGTTAGGGTTTTGGGTGAAAAGGGAGGTGTTCAGCTTTTTAACATAGTTACAATTATATCTGGTGGGTTTTCAGCAGCTGAACATACCAAAATTTATATATTAATTGTGGTTTTCCTGCAGTGGTTTCTGCATGATAAATATCTGCAAGATCACTTTTCATGGACTACATGATCATTTTAAGTCACTTACAACTGAAATATCGTACTCTACTCTGTTCCATTCCATTCTATTCCATTCCATTCCACTATCTTTAACTGCTTTGATACAACTCATTCTTTCTCATTTTTGTATGATCTGGATCAGTCATAGCTGAGAGTTCAAATACAAGGATTCCATAATACAAGAATTGCAAGACAGTTGCTATAACTCATCATATTATAGAAAATATCATACTATGTACAAAGGGAGTAAGGGAAAAATAACACAGAATTAACTAACTGTACACAAATTATTTAAAATTCCACTGCTCACACAACAAATGCAGTAAGATACTATATGACACAGAAACCTGTCTCACTTTTCTTCACCCTCCTCAAAACACTGTATACTGTCAGATAACATTCCCTGTGCAATAAAGCAAGCCTGAATATTTAATATATCCAGATATAATTCAGGGAAGAATTTGTTAGGATCATTTAAGAGTTGCATGGTTTAAAAGTGCATTATGATTCAGTTAGCAGCTTGCATGCCATAAAGCATCACAGAAAGGCTTGGGTTGGAAGGGACTAAAGATCATCCAGTTCCAACTCCCCTGCCAAGGGCAAAGACACCACCCACTGTATCAGGTTGCTTAGGGCCCAATCCAACCTGGCCTTAAACACTTTCAGGCATGGAAAAGAAACTTTAGGTATTTCCGTAAGAAATAACAAATAATCTAGAATCCACAGGCATGTTTGGCATTGCAAATATTTGTGTACATATACAATGTTTGTACAACTACTCTAAAAATGCAAAATCTTCTCTGAATAAAGACCTAGTTTAAATGATGAGCTTTACATCCCCAAAACAATTATGAACTATGTTGTATTAAAGATTAATTTTTCACCTGCAAAACCTGCAGATTTACTAAAACCTCCAAACTGACACTTCTGAACCATTTTCCACTGTACATAATGGAATAATCCATAGTCATTTGTTCTGTTGTGAAACATCACAGAGTAAACAAAATCCACTTGTACAGAATTTGAAGAAAACACTGCAATGGAGTGCTAAGCTGTGAATCACAATATTTATATGTATACAGGGTGTGGCAAAATTAGAATTTCTTACTGCTTTATAGATACCTTAACCTGTAGACAAAGGGGGGAAATGGGCTCTTCTGGGAAGCACCCAATATGAATTTGTTCAAATTTTGTAAGCAAATGCTGCATAGCTTCACACTTCTACTTCCAGACATGCTGCATGGACACTTCACACCTCAGTTCAAAATTAGCTTTAATTATGAGGTCATTTTGTTGAAGAAGCTGCAACAACATCAAAATAACTGTACATTGCCTAGATTGTTCACAGAACAGTATTTCTAATACGCAACCTTCAGTGTGTATAACCTTTTGATAGAGAAGACAAGACTTCTAGAAGTAAACTATATGGTTTATCTGATGAAAGAAGACATCTGAATATCCCAACACTCAGAGCTATCACTTGGTTGTGTCAGCGTATTATTTTTTGACACAGAACATTACTCAAGTACTTGGTCTAAACATGTATCTGCTGAGGAGGCAGAAGGGGAAGAATCATGGGGCATAAATGAGCCCAAGTCCCCATGAGTATGAGTTGGCCCAGCATGTGAATGGTCCAGGTCACAGTTGGGCACCTTTCCCACTTTGATCACACACAGCTGTGTCCACATCTGGCCAAAGCCCCACCATCTCCTTGTCCCTTTATCAGTCTTTCAAGAAATACATTTGGGAGTTTTTATCCCAGAAAGTTAAAATGCTTCATCTCATTTTGGCCCTGATATACATAAGAATTTAGCAGTGATGCTCAGTTCTGTCCCTGAACAAACAATACTGCTGGACTTTTTTTGGCATAATCCCCAAAAGTTTTCTGAGATCTGCAATATTCACATGTACTGCTAAGCTGAAAGAACTTGTTTACAACTTCACAGAACAGCAGAACTTGTGCTTGTCCTAGTAAAGACACCATCACAATCTCAAACCTATTTAATGCAGAGTTCTTCACAGGGCACTTGAGTATAGGTTGCAAATTAAGGACCAAGGTATTTCAGCTGGAAAATCTACACAGCACTATACTGAGAGGCACATACACAGTGTGAATACAGTCCTTTCAATCCTGGACTGAAAAACTAGTAAGAGCAGAGGTAGTTTTAGTCTTTTAACTATCCTGCTTCCAACGAGTTAAAACCAACCCACAGACATCTCTGAAATTAAAATGTTATTTTCTGTTCTCGCTGGACAGACACACACATCACTGAAATAAGTACAATTATTCAACACAACACAGATGGTGGTGTCTTCTCAAAAAGGACACAGGCATTTATAAGCATTGAGACTCAATTACTTCTCATTTCTAGAAAATCTAATCTATCAGACTGGATGTTCCTAGCAGCGCTGCATGAGGAACTTCACAGTTAGGCTATCAGCACTGCAATCACAAACACAAAAAAAGCAAGGGATCCCAGGCTGTCAGTTTTAACCTCCCTGAACATGAAATGGCAATTCATATTAACCAAAGAAATTCAAGAGATGGCTCTATTTAGAGAAAATTATTATGTCCAATCATTAACACTGCATGTACCAACAACACTTCGAAATCCACAAATACCTTATGGTCCTAAGCTAGGATTTTCATTCAATGAAAGTTATCTTATTTAAGGTTTTGGTAAGGCAGAGAGTGGCAATGACATTTTTGAAAGACAAATACAAAGAAGATGTTAGAATACCGACTTTCAAATCCAAGAAAACCTTATGAACTTTCAATGCCTAATAAAGACAAAAACTTAGCCATTTTTTCGAACATGCACTCTCCGAGATATTGTCTAGCCCAACTGGATTTTGATGACAGAGCATTTCAGATGTCTGTATGGTACACAACTAGTTTCATACAATAATGCACAGTCTCATCTAGATACCAGGAGCAGTGTAACTATGCTATAGCATGACACTGACCGAGTTAATAAACTATTTCCCACATAACTCATTATGCTGAGAAATGAACCCGTTCAGAAGTGATGGTATTTATCAGGGCAAAACATTGTGCCATGCAGATGTAACCTTACTTGTGATCAGGAACAATACATTGAAATAATCCAAGATAAAGCTTTTCACAAACTAATGTATTCTCAAAATACCCAAAACCTCAACTTTGTTTTTCTGCCAATATTTATAATTACCTACTATGTTTAACCCTCAAAAAAGTATTTCCTAGATGGGATCCACAGTTCCACCTATTTTTTTTTCAAATTTTTCATTTGCCCAGAGATTAAATCCTCAACAATAGAGGAATTTGGTGTTTCCACCCCCTCAATATTTTCAGTTTAACCAGAAGCCTGAAAAATTTATCCCTCCTACAGCTCTCTTTGCAGGCTGACACATCAGGAGCTAAGCTGCTGCATTTGACTGCATGGAGACTGTTTAACCCACTCCAACTGACACAGCCATGGCATTTCCCTTTCTTGCCCAGTGTCACAAAGCCCAACACTGCAACAATAGTCAATATATTGTTTCCTATTACCCACAAAACTGGAGTCTTGATGCCATGCCTGTGTGCTAAGTGGCTGAGAGGTCTGCATGCTGGTCCCCAGTAAATAATGGAGAGCAGTACTCATCCAAACTATCCCTCTGCTCTGAAACTTGTGGCTCCAGTTTCATAGGGCAGATGTCTAGAAAATGAAATTATCAGCTGACTGGGTTGCTGTGTGAGGTAACCATAAAAGCAAAATCCCATTCAGCAGAAGAGGGAGTCAGAGAACTTATGTCTTTTCTCTTAGTACTCCTCAAATATAGAAGAGTTTAGATAATAGATCAAAGTTTTCCATTCATAAAGTTTTCATTTTATCCAAAACTAAATCCTATGCAAGAAAGAGCCAGGAATATATAATAAGAGTTTGGAAATTTTCCTTTGCTATAAATTGCAGCTAAAATCATAGAAACATAGAATCATATAATCATCAGGGTTGGAAGAGACCTTTAAGAGCATCAAGTCCAACTCTTAAGCTGTCACTCTGCTGTAACCCCTAAACCCTAAATCATATCTTCCAGCTCCAGAACCAGACAGCTCTTAAACACTTCCAGGTGTGGTGACTCCATCACCTCCCTGGGCAACCTATTCCAGTGTCTGAACACCCTAACAGGGAAAAAACTTTTCCTAACATCTAATCTGAATTTCCTCTGTCTCAGCTTATGGCCATTCTCTTTAGTCCTCTCACTGCAGACATGACCCAAGAGACCATCCCCCACCTCTCTACAACTCCCTTCCAGGTTGTGGAGAGTTGTAGAGAGCAATAATGAGCAATGACTGCAAGGAAAAGGTACGAAGCCAGTAATAAACAGTTTCATTTTGCCTCCATAAATCCTAAAAAGCTAAAGATATTTCCTTTTTCTTTTCAGTGACTATATATTCATATACAGCTCACTGTAATCTGAAATAATAGATGTATTTGTCTTACATATAGATTCTTGCTTAGCTCTTGGGCATATAGATTGGGCATGTTTGCTTGCCAGAGATTTTTCTTGTGGCATAAATTTGAAATCAACTCCCTGAACTGACAGAAACTCCTAGAGCAGGAAGAGAAAATCTGACCTTTCCTATAAATTCAATTTTAGTTGTTATTGCATCTATCAGCCTTTAACCCTCACTTACTTAATGAATGCATTTTTCTGGAAACTAAAGCCACGGTGGTCTATTTTACTTGCATTTAATTGAGTTTTTTCTTCTTCATATTTCTGCACTTGTGTTTTAATAATCTTGATACTGTAACTCTCTCTGGAGAAAACAATACCAATATTGATACCATAAGTAACACACACCTTTAAAAAGCTATATTTGCATCAAACTGCTGCAGACAGCTAACTCTAAAACAAAAACTATGTTCTTCGATGACAGTTATTTAAAATAATCGCTATGAAAATTCAGAATAGCCTTCAGAAAACTCCCCAAAACACAAACAATGGAACCAAACAGGCCAGGACAAGAAAAGAAATTTAACGAACCCATTTGAAGTAACAGAAGTCACTTGTGCACTGATGCAAAATTTATTCAAGTAACTTCATTTTTTGATTGAGACAAATAATTTCAAGTCATAAAGAACTGACAGAGAAGGTATATTTAAAAGTGCCTTCATACAATAAAATATGAAGAAACCTTCTTACCTCGGTAAAATTGACAGAGAAGGTATATTTAGAAGTGCCTTCATACAATAAAAGATGAAGAAACCTTCTTACCTCGGTAAAACACAGAACACCCTTATTGTGCTTAAAATTACTGCTTCTTACATCTCATTAGGAGAATAAGAAATACCAGTTTGCCTTTATTTTTTTCTGCTTTGTGAATTGTGTCTATCATAAGATTTCAACAAGAAAACAAGTTACATATACTTTGTGTCCAGAAGTGTTTATATCTGGATTGTCATAGTCAAGCTCCTCTCTGAGCCTACTGTTCCAGGCATGATAGGGTAAGACAATGACACACAAGAGCTGTACTATGAATTTAGCAGTGCATTCAAAAACAAAGCACATAATATATAAAATGCACGTGCAGAAAAGATCCATAATTTTCTAGACAGAGTTTATAATGACTGATGGATAGCTCACCTCTTTCCAAGAAGTTTCTGTGTCAAACTAGTCTCCTTGAATAGAGTAAATATTATTTTTTAAGTGCTTATGATAGGCTATGATAGATTTGGAAGTACAACTGTTAAATAACCCTGTATTGCAAAGAATGTTTTAACAAAGAACCCCACACTAAGGGCTCTCTGGACAGCCTAATCCTGTAATTGTGTTCATGGTTGTAATTGAGGAGAGCAACTTACAGGTTCTTAAGCACTGGCTACAGTCTTGAAGAAAATACACTAAAAATACAATAGCTATCAATAATAAGTCACAGGAATGTTAGATCCTTATGTACACTCTGTTTAACAATGATATACACAAGTTTCCATGACAACAGTGACAAGATGATAAAAACATCTTCCATCATCCACTGAAAAATACTTTCCTGCTTACATCACTGATGAAGTGGCAAGTACCTAATTTAGAAACGTCGACTTGCATTTAGTAACATATTTTTATATTCAAAGCAATGTAGATCATCATTATAAATGACTTAATTGAAGACCTGAAGCAGATTAAAATTGTTCATTATCTGATCTTTTTTATTTTTTTAAGCAAGTTACATCAAACTTTACCTTTTACTTTAGTGATGGTCCATAGTTTAGCTGCAAAATTTCAGCTTACAAATTTTTTACTCCTTGGGAAATTTCTTTTGCATGGAACAAGTAAAAGCTGATCTACCATTTTACAAATAAACAGTGAAGATTTTAGAAGAAGAACGTCTTATTTTAAAACTGGCTTAACTTTGCTCCATTATTCACACAAAAAAAAATAAGAAAAAATACAGAAATCAGTTATGCTTTATCAGTTACTTAATTTGCTTCCTCTTACTTCTAGTCTGAATTGCTTTCTTCAAAACAGTAATGGACACGAAGCTGGTATTTCTTGCTTCAGCTACTTTTTAGTCATTCCTGGGACCTGGTTACTCTTGAAAACAAGCAATTCCAATGATAACAGTGGAATTTAAAATTGTACTTACCTCAATACTAATACTTCTAGATGAGGATATTGCTCAGTCTATTAAGAACCAACATAATACGTACTAAAATGTCAGTTCTCACATTTCGCTATAGGAAAAAAATAGTTCCTATAAATTAATAATAAAAATTTAGCCCTATGATGCTCTTCATATAAAACACTATATCTAAACCACCACTTCAAAAAGCACACTGAGTTACAGGTCTTCAAATTAAAGAAGGTTAATTCCTGCACCACATGAAACACCACAGTAAGTACCCTCTGAGAGGAGGAAGGCAAAAGAAATAATATAGCAATGTTTTGCACACTACAAATTATCCAGCAATACAATCTTTGGGCACGATTGTTTATTGCTGTTAATAACATTAAAGAGCAATAAATACTTCTAACTCACACAGCTTCTCATGGATAAGATTTAAAGAATTTTATAAATACAGGGCTAAAGTCTTTGATTGAGAATACAGACACAGAGCAAAACCTCTCCCTGTCCTCAGGCATTTGAGGATTAGGCTGGAGTCAGGCTTAAGTAAGAACAGCCATGGGTAAGTAAGCCTGACCAAAAATCCAACTCCTGATCATGCTGCGTATTCATGGCCAATTGACAATCACAGTATGGACAAAGGTTTGGGAGGTGCAACAGACTTCATTTGGGGAACTAGCTGCCTTAAGTCTCCTCTGAACATCTGGAACTCTGTAAAGAGGATAAACAGCTACTCTACAGGACTGCTCCTTGCTGTATACCTGAGGATATATAACAAGCCTATCATTCTGTTTTACAAGGTGGAGAACAGGGAGCCATGAAGAAAAGCAACATCTCCATAGCAAGAAAGGAACCTGCAAGGAATGAAGATTTCTTGACTTCCAGCCCTACAATTTCAATGCTGATCCCATAGAGCTTCTCCACAGGATTTTTACTGGCTCTTTTTCAGTGCTATTTCTGTTAAGTCATTTCCACCATAAACTAACTCTTAATTTATAATACTGTATTCACAGCATTGAAGATGGTTTTGTTTTCTAGAACATCTTGTTATCTGTTAAATAAATTTTAGTGTTATTGTAGCTTAAAAACTGAACAAGGAAAAAGTGGGAGATCAGAACATAGAGCAGTTCTTTCATTTAGGACTTTCTACTAAATTACAATTAGTAAGCAATTGGGTTAATGTGCAGGATAGAGTCAAAATAACAGTGTAGTTACTCGTTATGCCAATTAATTTCAATGTCTGCTCAGTTATCAGTAGTAACTATTCAGCATGAAACAAGCAAGATAACCTCTCTGAAACTTTGCATAAAAAAGAGGGAGAAAATACCATGTTCCTCCCTGGCCATCTGAAGTCTAAACGAAAGTCATATTAAGATTTTTTATGTTGAATTGCAAAGAATAGGTGATATTAAAAAGCTAATTTCAAGTCTAGTTGGGTCTCTATTTAAATTGCATTTTTGTAAATATTTATTCATTTTTTTACATACATAAACCATCACCAGAGAATTAATTTATGTTAGGGCCTAAGGCCTAGCTTTGAAGAGCTTTTAGTCTTTTTATCTCTTTGATGATCTCATGGGAAGCCTAAGCCTGCCTTTCAGCACAAAAACCTCCAAAGCCTGAGGCTGCCTCTGGAAGAATTATATTTGCCTTAAGGTCTGTAGCAAATGTATTTTGGCAGCTTTACATCACAGCTAAAGAAATTTCTCAATCTCATCAGAAAACTGTACGCAATAACGATAATCTGTAATACAAAACTGCAAACCCCAGGGGTGGGAAGTGCCTAATCTTACATACAAGGATGCTATTCTACAGCCCCAGAAGTAACTACACATGTCACTTCCTTTTAACAATTTTAAACCATCTCTTTGCAAGATGAAGATGCAGCTATAATATGCTCTGTGTAGACATTCAAAATATGTCAGACTCAGCTTCCCCAAGCTTATATTTAAATCCTAGGATATTAACATCCAGTACAGCACAGTACTTGACTAATGCTACCCACGGGGGCTTTTTAAGATGTTAGAACTTTCTACAGCCAAAAATTAAACTGAGGTAAAAATGAGTATTGGAACACAAGTCATGTTAATCTCATGTTGGCTGTAAGGCTAATAATGAGTTTAATCTTATTGTTTCACCATCATTAAACATACAAACAGCCTCTGGAGCAGCTGCCAGAACCCAGACATCCAGTCCTTATTGTGTGGTAACCACAGGACTCAGCCTGCTCCCTCATGAGACCCTTCTCTGACCCATGAACCTTCTGTTCTTGTCTACACTATGGTATAGCTTCAGCAAATGCCCGACAGGATCCCCAGCACAGTCAGGATTTGGCCTCTCAGCTGTGGACTCAAGCACCCACTGGGCTGGAAGCAACGTCTATCACTTCCCAGAAGACCATCATCACACCTGACCTAACAGGAAAATGGTAATAAGCCTTCCCCTCTCTAAACACCCCGACAGGTTTCTGAACCAGGATGTTTCTGACATATGCACTGCAGTTACAGAGTGGCAGTCAAGCTCCAAATTCCACCTGAAGACTTTAGGGATAGAGGGACTGGGCCAACAAGGCACCATTTGGAGGGAGAATGCTGAATACCTGCATGATGCTGTAAGAGAACTGCAGACTCTGCTCTCTGCTCATACTTCATGAGACAGCACTGAAAATGACACCTGTGAACGTCTCACCTGAGCATCCATATCTTCTGTGAATGCCATGATCTTCAACTTTCTCATATAAGAAGACAGATTAGCAGTCTTTAGTTTACAACATAGCTGCAGATTGAATTTTTTTGATATCAGAACTTTTACAACGGTGGACCAGACACAGTAGCTTTTCTGAAAAGTATTTGGATAACATCATAATGACAACAAGGCAGATGGAGTTAGCATATATCAGACTAGCAGCATTCAATGTCAAATTCCGAGACTAAAAGCTAAAACGTATATGTTACGTGCTCATGAACTTTGCTAGATTTTTTTTTAAAATAAAAGTTGCTGTTTTCCAAATGAAAATTTTATATTGTTGTCACTTTCAAAAAGGACAACACAAGTCACCAGACATGAAACTGTTAATGATCGTAAAATAGAGAATATTTTAGAGATACTTTAATTCTGTATGCAGGTTTAATGACCCTGAACAATACATTCTCTGTCTCATCTTGAGTCAAAAAAAATTACTAAGATTTAACTTCACAGACTTCAATTAGATTTATTTTTTGAAGGCTGCTTCTATCTGCATTTTAACTGCAAAAATGTTATCTTTATTCTGGTTTGATACATGTACAGACACAAGTTATTCAAGCAGATAAGTGGGTTTGTCCATATTTAGAAAACTTGATGAATTTGTAAATTGTCCAATTTAATCAGTTTTGTTACATAGAATTTGGTTTACTTCTACTTCCTGTTCAAGTCTATTAGTCTTTGCTGCTTTGCTTTCATTTGAAGAATTTCTGTTGTGATTTGTTTCTTCTAGTGTAAAGTGACTTCCAGACAGTGCAAGAAAATGGACATTGCTCATAGATTTTCTGTCCATTACAAATTATAATTCATTCTGCTAGATACTCAGATTAATGATGTGCTTTAACTCACAATTTATTCTTGCTACAAAAGAAAGGAGTGTTTAAAAATAAACATGCTCTATGTTCTAGAAAAAAACACCAACAGTGTTCATCCCATGTAGATAGCCATTATCTTTCCATCAATAAGGACCACACAACTAATCCCTAAGGGTCCATCCAGTTCTACCAGACCAGAATTTTATTTAACACCAAATATATGCAAAATACTCCGCGATATACAATTCTCATATATGCAAATGGCAGAATCCATAAATAGTAGAAAATATTATAGGGGCTCAGCACACATTATATAACTATTCCCAAGCAATGTAAAATAGCACAATTGGCATCTGCATTATTATGTTTGAAGAAACAATAGTGTAGTTGCTTTCAAGCTTTTCAAGATCTCTATTTTAGTCAAAAGCATGAATATTTGCTTGTACAATGGAAAGATAATGTAAAAATTATACTTTAGCACAAATTCTTTACTCAGTTTAACACTACCTGACCTCTTTTACAGACTATGCTTTCAATGATTCATTATGAACTAATCTTATCTATGAAAAACAATTCTCATTATTAACAGGGTAATTTCATGCAAGCCCTGAAAGAACTCAGATCACAAGAACATGAAGAACTTCAAAAATCTGTTTAATATGAGTTACTCATTTTATCTAAGGCATTGATACAAGAAAATGCTAAAATCACTGTCAACATAATTCTTATTATCAGAAGACCTTAAGACTGGACCTTTTCAGGCATGCTATAAAGGGAGATATAGTAGCTGATATGCATTGATTACCAATGTAATCAATACAGGTATTCCAAAGACATAAAAAAGGGTTTGTTTGGAGCTGGGGAGGGTTTGGAAAAAAAGCCTAAAGTTAACTAAACTTTAAAATCGATTAGGTAAAATAGAAGATGAGATCGTTCAGTAAATTTCAGTCTAGAACTTAAATGCAGGTTTCCTTCTTTTACAGAATGTGTTATCCACAGTACAGTTTAGTTTATTGCACTCTGAATTGTAGATTTTACCCACCAAAACCAGTACATATGCTCATTGGTATGGAAAAAATCTACTCATATATTCTCCATCCATAGGAAAAAATAATTTGGAATGGAACAATGTTCCTCCATCACCTGGTATATACTAAAATATGTATTATTTGTCTTTATTCAAATATAAACAGAAAAAGACAGAAGGTTTTCATGTCTTTGCTCATTACAAAAAAGAATATATAATGTTTGAGTCAAATTATGCCAAATATTGTCTGCCAGTATTTAAGAGTCATAAAAATGCAAAAATCTCTTCTCCTACATCACTCATTTGAAGAATGAAAGACAGTGCATACCCTGGTTTCAATTGGACATCCTTGTGTTTTTCCACATAGTTTCTTACTTTCCCCTCACCTCCTTTCAGAACACCTAGGTGTCCTAGTCTTTCATTTAATAAATCAAAATAAAATTTTTTGCCTTTTTAAATAACTGTTTGTTAATTTTTTTCCTTTTTAAATAACTATTTGTTCAAAATATATCAGCATGAAGAATTTGTTCTGCATTTACCCTGAGCAGTCCAGTGGAATATGTGTTCAGAATGATGGACGGTGTTTGGAATAAAGAGAAAAATGGAGTGAGAATTGACATTAGTAAAGCTCTTTTGTTCTGAGTGAATATTAATGACTCCAGCTCAGTCTTTCATCAAAAAATCATTCAGAATCCTATACTATTGGAAAAAAATGCTCTACTTACAAAGACAGGCTCATGTCACTGCTGAATCAGAAGCTGCAACAGCTACAATACACATTTTTAAAGCACATTTTTGTCTTCTGGATAAGTCTTTCATATGGTAAGCTTAAATGACATGCCTTCCATGCCTCAGCTTGTGATTTATTTCAAAGAGATATTTTCATGTCTCTTTGCACCTCTACTCTTAAACTCAACTGGAAAAATGCAAAATAAATATATTCCAAGGCAATAAGGATTGTAGATGGCAAACAGAACATTGCATAAAAAGAAAGAATGCACAGATACAAACACCTAGAAAAGAAAATCATCATAACCAGGGGCAGTCCTCAGCTCAGTCATATACTGTTTGCAATTTTGTTTCAGTAAGTCTATGCATTCATTTTCCTTTCTCCTTCCACACATTATTGTCAATAACTTCTAGACTGCACACTGTACTGTAAGAAATTCAGCTCAAATTTAATTTTCAACCATAATGTTATATTCACTTCCATTGACATTTTTTAACTCCCAAATTCATCTGCAGTGACAGATTTTTATTCTCAGGTGAAATGGTTTGTTAAATGCTGTATTTACATGAGGCAAAGTATTTTGCGTATAGATGTTAATCCCCTTCAATATTCTATCTGCCTTAGCTCCATACTTTTTCCAGATACAAAACCATTTTTGTGGAGAAGTGGCAAAAAGGATGTTTATTTTTCCTACAGATAGCTGTAACCACATGATTTCCTCCATACCACTGTGGCTTCTCATTCTTTTTTCCAACATCCATTCACCAGTGGTGCTTGGCTGCACTAAGTCCCCACTATCATTTCAAATTTATGGAAGAAACAAACAGAAGAAAAAGCTGGCAGCACAGAACATTCATTCTTCTTCCAAAATCTAAAGCTGAACACATTTGTGAAAATAAGGCACTGTTGGATACTTTCAATAACATGTTCTTGTATTTGTATGCTGCAGTTTAAAATGTTTTTTACTCGAATCCTACAGCCAGATGTCATTTACTGAAGGCTGCTGCCACATACTCAGCTTTGCACAGGATGTGGTATGAAAGCAGCTCAAGATGTCAGAGTGAGTGTTACACTTCCTCTGCCTCTGCCCTCCCAACCTGCCTCCAATCTCCAGACACCCTAAAAAACATCAAGTTCCTCCTGGACAGACCAAATGAACCTTGAGAATCCCCAGCTTCATGCTTGCCTTCCCCAAGTCTGTTTAGTCTGACCATAGCTGATGTGCTATGCCATACTAACCCATCCTCAGACAACATTACTGCAGCTCCATTCCCAGGAAATCTTGGTGAGAACACCTCTGCAGAAAACATACTGCATATCCCATGGTGCTGTGAAAATCAGAGCTGGTCTAACATCACAACACCATCAGCAAGCTGTCTGCATTAATGCAGGGTTTAGGAGATTAAGAGGATGAAGGAAAAGAAAGATCAGCTCTCACAAAACTACTGGGACGAAGACAACCATGGTGAAAACTGCAAACGACTTTTCCAATGCTCCCACAGGCTAACCTCGTGTCTCATTCCTTTCCTGCTGCTACTTTCCTTCCACAGGTGCCACATGTGCAAGTCTCCTTACAGCTGAGCTGCAGCACTTCACCTCTGTGCATGAGAGGTGTTAAAGACTTCAAGCTTTAATATTTCTTTATATACCAAATATACTCCAGTGCAAAGTCAAACAGGGTAGTTTAATTCCACTGCTTTCTGGTCAATAACATTTTTCAGGCTGGCACACAGTAAGACAACTACTCCTACAATGGATGTACAGCCAAAGCAGGCTATCTTATGAAAAACAAACTCTATGGAGCTCAACTGAATTCATACTTTTCTACCTCATAAAACAAACTCAACAGTACTAAGAAAGATATGAAGCAGCAAACATTCATTTTCAAATTAAATCAACAGATGATTGTGAGTACACAAAAAGCAGATGCATTCAGTCTGGAGATCTCAGCTTTACATTGTCACTCCTCAGATGAGTATTCAACTCTTAGCACCAAAAAAAAAAAAAAAAAAATTTTTG
The DNA here is from genome assembly GCF_000695815.1 of Acanthisitta chloris. Classification (NCBI taxonomy): domain Eukaryota; kingdom Metazoa; phylum Chordata; class Aves; order Passeriformes; family Acanthisittidae; genus Acanthisitta; species Acanthisitta chloris. The sequence continues at coordinate 19,699 of NW_008691839.1, forward strand.
AAAAAGCAGCGTGTAAAGAAAAACTTCTCCAGAAAATTTCAACATTGTGTAGAACTTAAAAAGGTCTAGGTCAGCTTTCAAATCAGTTTGCATGAAACGACATAAAATCAATAATAAGAATGAAGAGAAAGTCTTCTAGGTAAGGAGTCAGAGCAACAATTATAGGCCCAAGCAGGAAGTTTATGGCAGATCCATTTGATGTGTCAAGACAAGCCAAGATTTGTTAGAAGCTGGAATGAGCTTCATGTTTCTTATTTATAACTGAAGGTCAGTCCTGGATACACAATCATGGAATGGAAAGACAAGTACTGGACAATAAAAATACAGCAGATACTGTAGTTAGGTTATTAAAAATATGAAAATATTTGACATAAAAACATTTGAGTGCAATTTAAAACTATATTAGCATACATATGGTCTTTACTGAGGATGCCAAGACAAAATTAAATTTGACATTTTCTACCTAACCTTACGAATGTTTGTCAATACATTCCCAGTAATGTTTTCTTTACTACTTTGTATGTAGTTTTCTAGTTTATTTTCCCAAAAGCTAAGAAAGCAGGAGTTCCTGTACTGACACTCAGACAGCCTCTACCCATGCTGCAGCATTTAAACCCATCACAGAGATCTGTGCCACCTGAGCTGACAAACTAAGAACACACTGTCATGTCCTTTGCCACATATCTCAGTCTAACAGTCCTACCAGGCTCAAAATAGCTCCCTGTCAAAGTCAACATTTCTGTTGAGTTTTTTTTCACACACCAGTCTTTCCCCAAACATTAATGGTTCTTTACAAACCGATAGTCCCAATTTCCTTGTCCAGATTGTCCTAGTTTCCTCCATTTCCACTGAACAATAGCTAGTCCCAATTTCAATGCTCTTCTTTTTCAGCTTTCTTCAATCCCCTCTTTACAGCTTCCCACAGCTTGTTCTCTGTCACCTTTACACAGGAATCACCTGCAGGCAGTAGACTGTTGAGGTATTGATAGTACAGAAGGGAGAAACTCATCCATCATATAAATCCTCCTCTTGTCCTGCCTCATTTCTTCTCTTTTTTAGCTACAATACCAAATCCAGCAGAAAAAGAATACATAAGTTATTCAAAGAAAAGAAATTAGATAAATTTTTAAAACCTAAGCAAAGTAATATATTTATTTTCCTTCGGTTTGGAAGAGCTGTTCCAGGATGACAACTGATATGGGTGTTTTCAGTTCCAAGTAGCAAAGTTAGACCAAAGTAAGCATTTAGCACAGAAAGTATTGGGCAAACAATGCAACAGACACCTCCATCAGGTCTAAAAGCAAAACCTGTGCCTTGGAGTTCACCTTTTGAACTCCCTGACAAATACTGCTGTAAAGCTACTGCACTTGGAGAAGAAACTCTCTACATAAAGACAGAAGGGAGAGTTACCAGCAAAGGAAACAGATAACTATAGCAAAACTAGACTGAAGAGGAGAACTAACAAGAACTTTTGACATGGAAAAGGCACAGAGCCACCACTACTGAAGAGATATTCTGCTTTCGTCTCTATTGTTGGTTTTATTAGTCAAGTTGCTTATCATTGTTCTGAACAAACATACTGAACAAATTTTATTATTTGCATCCAGTAAACAAGCAAATAAATAAATAAAATTGTCATTTGTCTTCAGTTCTCACTGCATTACAGACATGATGACTACAGTCCATTCCTATCCAAATCAGTATATCCAACAGTAATACACATTGTTTTGGCTGACCATTGTTTCCAAGGAAAAAGAAATCTTGACAAGTACTATGACTTCATTCAAGATCTTTTAGTAAATCCTATGAAATCTTGGAGAGGATAAAAGTAAACCCTGTTATCACTGGGTATACTAAAATACAATAAGCAAGACTGACACTGTGATTTAGAGGTATTTCATTTAACACACTGTACTCAGAAACAGAAAGAACCCTAAAAGTTACCTGCTCTTGTTAACAGCATTCTTGTTCTCAATTTAAACTCAGAAAATTCAAACTGTACTTTTGGCCACATTTTGTATTTCTGGGTACATCCTATTACAATGCATGAATGCAGCATTAGGACAGGAACAGACCAGAGTAACATTCATCTAATTCTAACCCAACAGCTTTTTATTTTTGTCTTCCTCGAGCTCTCCTTCCCCATTTCCCCTCTGAATCTTTCATTAACTACTCTCCTTTTTCTTTCTGTCCATTAAAAAAAAAAAAAATCAAGCCTGAAAGCTGTGCATCAAGAATGTTTCTATGTCAGTGGATCACCACAATATCTCTGGATATGGTTAATCTTCCTATTTTGGCACCCCCATTTCTCTAATTATGTTTATATTTTTCTTAATTGACATCATACTATCTGGCTGAATTGCAAACTATGCTTTCAGATTTTACTGAAGCAACACTGAGTGGTCCTGACCTGCAATTAGGTCTCTGTGCTGAGTCCTAAGAGCTGCCAAAACTCCCTCCCCACAAACAGTTTATATTCTAAATAAACATTGATGTCAATCTTTATCAAATCCTGAACTCAACCACTTTTCTATTCTGTACTCTGGAATTGCATTGCACAATTTGGGTTCTGCTAAGAATAAACATGAAAGCATAATAATTCATTTCTATTTCTATAGTGTTCCCCATCATAGAATGCTAACTAACCTTTGATGTGAATGGCCTCTGTTTCATACAGGGGTTTTTCCTCATCCAGGAAGATTATGAGTTGTCCAAGATCACAGAAGAGTCCATGGAAGATCAGCAAACGTATTCAAGTCCTTGAACATGGAACTACACATCCTCTTTCCCAGCTGTATTCTTTCTCACCAACAGTATATGAAATTCAGAGTTACAACTATATTCAAAACATTGCAGAGCACAAGGTTTATCTGTATGTGTCCCATTACCTACCAGATTGGGATCTTTTTTACGTTTTTTTCATCCTGACTCTGCTTTGAATTTGTAACAAATTTTCCCCACTTACTCTCCTTTTACATTTCCAATCTTTTGTAAAGTCTATGGAAATAAAAAAAACCAAACAACACAACAATCAAACAAAATGACTGTGATCTGACTGCTTTTTCAATATTTTAGTAGTATCCTTGAAAAAAAATCAAGGCAAAAAGAAGATGCTCAACATACTAATGTCAAAATAAATGCTATGTCTCTGTTGACTAGGTTCCATTTTGTGAGACATTTTTACATACAAGCAGGAGCATATGAAACCAATTCCAATTCCTTCCTTCGTAATTCCTACACTACATTTTTTCACTCATGCAGTCTATGTAAAAATCCATCCCCCAAATTAAACAGAGAAATGTCACAAAAGCTAAAATTCAAAATAAAGATTTGTAAATCGCAGGTCTCAAAAGTGCTGTTTAATTTCAGAAACTATCACATCAGCAGTTTTGGAACACCCACAAGCAGGAGGTGCAGTTTATTAATATTCCACAGAAATGGTTATACATAAGCAATGCACATTGCCAAAAAAGTAGTCTAGTCCTTCCCATTAGTAATAGGACCTGTTGCAAGTTTTCTCCAAGAAAAACAAATTTGGACCATATACAATATTCAGTACTGCACACTGATACCAGAACTCTGTATTGATCACTGGCATTTCCTCAGGTTACAATGCAAGCTCACTTCCCCTTCTAGGCATCTCTCTAAAGGGAGAGACACTGGTAATAATATTTTCCATAGAAATGACAACTGCTGCCAAAATGACACTGACTCCAGACTGCCAAACTCAACCAAAAGGTCAATACTGCAAAAGACATGTTCCACTTCATTCGTAATTCAAGAGATTAGAAAAACATGGTTAATGTGAACACTATTGAAAAGGCAAATATAAATTATACTTTGGGGTTTTATGTATGAATTGGTTTAAAAGCACCTTCAAGTAATTGCTTTTCCTTCACTGTGCTGTTAAACAAAGAAGTTTTGAAAAACTCTACAAGAGCAATAGAAACTGCCTTAAGCTCAGGTAACAGGCATAATAGACATTGCAAACATCAATAAATAAATTAAATAAATACTTGTGTGAGAGCTGTTTGACTAAGTACTGAAGCTTTAGCTGGTAATGGAAATTAATTAAATAAATACTTATGTGAGAGCTGTTTGACTAAGTGCTGAAGCTTTAGCTGGTAATGGAAATTATATTGCCACGTTTTCTCAGTCTATTTTCAATGTACCTACTTGGGGGAAAAAATACTACAACTTCTTAAAAGTGAAGTAAACATAGCACCAAAAGCCTCAGGGTCTCAGGAAAAGCTTAACTAAACAGGAGTTATGACTTGAGGTTTGTATCAGCAGCTTAGGAGTTCAGTGATTTTTTTCACCAGTCCCAGGAAAGATAAGGTTTGATTTCCCACTGACTTTTGTTCTTCAGACATGCAATCCCTGCCAGCTGTAGCATCGGTTCTCCAAAGACCTCCATTCCATCCTCACACCTCTGGATCTACCCCTGCACTCCCAATACCCATCAGTAACAACAGCCAGGGCTGGGTCAGGTCCACATCTCTCAGGATGATTAGGCAATCCCACCCCCACCAAGAATAATAGTTCTCATTACCCCAAAATAAAGTATAAACACAGAATATTCCACCCCCACCAAGAAAAATAGTTCTCATTATCCCAAAATAAAGTATAAACACAGAATATTCAGAGTTACAGCTAAAATTAAAAGAAAGCAGTCCTTAAATCATGACTTTTCAGCCAAGAGACCTTTGTGATATATATTCTTAACTTTTAGCCTATGAAAGCTCATAAAATTTCATACAGTAATTCCTGCATCACAGTATATAGCATAAATACACAAATGCATTTTTCTGTAATTACATCTGAAATTAAAAAGCCTTAATCTATCTTTATTTTGTTATCATTTAATAAATTTTGACCTGGCAGTGACACGGGCCATGGCATTGCTAGACAGAATTCTAGGGCTGAGGAATTTATATTCATTCTGTCTGTTTCAATTACTACAGAGTTTTTCCTTGGGGGAAGAACAAGAGAAATTTACTTCTTGCGGCATGGTCCTCATTTTTTCCAGCAATCTCAATCTATTTCCATTCATTTTCCACTATTTACTTTGCAAAAAAATATTTCATAAAGAGGAAACTGAACTTATGGCTCTAATTCTGCTTGGAATTCTGTGTAACAAGTTTTCACATCCCTAGGGATTTCCATCACTGTCAGCAGAACACAGTAGAGACATATATTTTTTTACAGAACTGTATGCAGATATCAAATTGCCTTTAATTAAAGAGAATTCTACTTAATCTAACTAATTAGCTCTGTCTTTAGAAAGTGACAAAATATAATTTTCTCAAAGGAATTACAGAACACTTCTGTTTTCATGCTTTCCAGCCTTTGCAGCTACAGTAGTGCAATGAGTTCCACACAAGTAAAGATCTGTCTATATGCAAAGTACAAAAGATTTCACAGTACAGGCAAAGTCATGCATCCATATGAATTTCCTCACAGGAGCAGTGCTTAACAGTGATCAAAATCATATGAAACAGGAGGTGATAAATATAAATTACCTATCTTCTAGGAATTGTCTCCATAATTTCGAATAACCCAGAGATTGCTCCATACACAGAAACAGACCTGGTTTAAGACTCACATATATATTGTACTTTTTAAAACTACTAGCAGGTTATACATGATTCACAAAATAATGACTTGCATTTTGCAACAGCTATACATGAAACAGTCCAAGTGCCAACCAGCAGGGACTTTGGAGGTATCCTGTGTGTGCAGAAAATGAGAGTCTGACACCCACTTCTGATCCCAGCTCAAAAAAACCAAATAACCCCAGCCACCACCATGTGGAATTTAATTGATTTTTATTTATCTTTACGAGAGAATGTTTTACATTATGGACAAAATGCAATGGATGTCTCAATGTTTGCCACTGATTCTATAAAAACATTGTCTTTATTGCTTTCTAAAGGGAAATTTATATCCCTATGAGGAATTAAATTAGTAACAGAGGGTCAACATAAGCATCTATTGTCATTGCAACAGTTATGAGCACAATAAGCATCTCAGCAGACTCTTAAACCACTTCCTCTTTCTTCTTGGAGCACATTTTAATTGCACAAATTCAATACTTATGCATCAATTTATTTTGAATGTTAATCTTTTGAAAATCTGAGCTAGTACTACAAAAACCACATTTGATGAAAATGTAATTTGCATGAAAAATGCCAAAGGCATATATAAAATGGTATTTCATATACCAAAACAAAATTGTGAAGCCTCTACAAAATGAATTTCATCCATTATCTATATAAAACCAGACTATAATAGGACAAATTTTCTCTGTAGCAAAATGCACCGAAATTGCGGAATAACTTTAATTTAAGATGTTCAATATTGTTTCAGTATTGAAATTGCGGAATAACTTTAAGATGTTCAATATTGTTTCAGTATTAATTCATATATTGGCTTTGAACTGACAATTAAACACTAATTTTCTCCTTTTTAGTTTTTGTTATAACTGACACCAAAACCAGGTGCAAGAAGGGACTGTGTAAATACAGTCTTTGGCAAGCTTTCTTTTACACTTTCAGTTTTCCCACATAAAGATGAGAATTTCCTGAATACCCTATGTGAGAGGACACATTGCTTTCTTTCAACATTAGTGCCGTGCACAGTGATGCACCACACTCCTGGAACTGCTTAAACCAAAATTCTCAAGGCACTAGCTCAGCACAACTTCTTATAACAGAAGAAACAAGGCTGAACATTAAGGGTGGAGGAGCACTAAAGGCTGTAACCTTGAAATTGTCTGATTTTTTACCCACACCCACTAATAATTAACACGAGTCAAGATTCACAAGTCTCTTAAGCCAATTTAGAACTTCATTGTCACTTAAAAGAGCAATCCTGTTCTCTCCTAGTCTTGCCACAAAACTCACAAGTGTTAACTTCCAGCACAGATGGATGGAAATGTATCTGGCACTGTCACAGCAGAGAGCTGCAGCACCTCTTCAAACTGCAACGCAATGTTAGAGCAGCCCAAGATGAGTACCTCGAGCTGATCTAACATTGCATAACACAGCAGCCTGGAATGCATCCTTCTGGTCAGTCATCAGTCCTGTCTGCATAATGAACCTTGCAGAACAGTGTTTCACTTCTATAAATTTTCTTCTTTGCCATCCCTAACTCCTGGGATGTGCCAGCCCAGTTTGACTCTACCTGCTCTGTAACATGTTGGCCAGTTTTCTTGACATGAATCCCAAAACTGCTACAAAAGATGAGCTTTTATATATATTACTTATCCTTATTAATAATACATATGAACTTTTTCTTCCTATTCTTATGGTTTATTTTCTTTACTCTTGAAAACATTAACTTCTAACTTAAATCCATCTGCTAGATGGCAGATTTGCAGAAATGTCTTTCTCCAAACAAATATCCTCTTTCTTCACAAGAACCTTCAAAATCATGAAATGTCTTCAATATCTTATTCAACAATAAAAGTAGGATTAGACTCTCTAAGGACTAAAGTCTTACCTTAGATTAATCCTTTAGCATTTCTACAAACCATCTCTAGTTTTTTGAGCTTTTCAAATATACCCCTCAGAACTGAAATTGCTGCTTCTGCATAAAAATATTAATATAATATAGAAAGACACAATGACATCTATAGGTTCATACCTATAAAAATTGTGTAACTCTTCTGGTCCCTGCATAAGCAGCAGATATCCATCTTACATATCAGTTTACTATTTTCTCTGAGGAATTAGGTACATCCCAACTCATATTGGAGCATCATGTTGTTAGGTTTCCTATTTCTTTGTCTGTAGAGGCAAATTGATAGTTCTACCAACTGAATACTGAAAACACAAAAAAAACCTGATGCTGAAATCATAGAAAAAAATCAGGCTGATTTGAATCTGCTTATTTACAAATTATTTGCTTGCTGACTAATTTATCTTAGACAAGATGAGAAGTAAGGCAGCGTTCACTGACCTAAGGAATCCTTCCAGGGCACAACAAGGGAATGATCTCAGGACAAAGTAAGACCTAAGGAAACAATAATGAACTTCAGGTATCTATATATTCTCAAAGTAGTTCTGCAATATTTACCACTCCTTACAGAAGAATATAAATGATTAGCAACATATTATAACCAGTACACATCCACTGGAATTTTATGAATGCTGCTTAATAAGAATACAATTTCCCCATTTGGAACACCAAATGTAACCAGCTCAGCTGCTGTTACACTGGGCTAGAACACTTGCAGTGTCTGTGAACATGTTACAAGTCAATCACAGCATCAAAAGAGAATGTGATCTAGGAGCAAAAATACAGATTTACCAACAGCAGTAAGGCTGGGCATAGCAATTCCTCTGAACAACAGTCCAATTACTAAACTGCTTATCTCAACCAATGAGTTTTACTTGTTTCCTGATTCGGATTTTCCCTCCCATCCCACTGGTGTGGGAGTGTGGGGATGAGGGTGTGGGGAACAAGTGACTACATGGTAGTCAAGTCACCAACTGGAGTTAAACCACAACAGAATGACAGCAAGGAAAGATGAACAAGTTTGGCTTTCTAGACACAGCAAGTCAATAAGAGCAAATGGAGAAGGCATACATAAAAGCTTTGAAAGATGCCAAAAAAACCCCAAGAAAATCTCCATAGAAATGGGATGGAATACCAGGATGATGCAACTCTAGCCTTCAGCAGTCACAAGACTGTCTTTCTCATACAGATGTACACCTTGTTTGCAGCTTGCTGGCATCTCCCTCTGCATAACACAAGACTGCATTTAGTACTCCCAAAACCCTTCACCGAATTCATGTGCATTAAAAACCTTGAGTCAGGATGGTAAGCAGTTTGGCACAGAATGAGAAGATACAGCCATGCTATAGAAGAAGTGAAAAAGCCTGAGGTCCTTTCAAACACATGTTGGAGAAATATCTTCAGGCCCTAAGCCCAATTAGCCTGATGCTGACATGACCAAGACACAACGGGATGGCATTTTTAAAAGTGTTCTCTATAGTAGCATCTAACAGCACTGACCCAGGCCATGTCATCTCTAAAATAAAAATCAAAACTGCATTCAAACACCTGTAAGATACAGGTTATTTAAATCCACAGCCACAAAGCCTTGTTATATCTCAGTCAGGACTGCTGTCAAGTCCCCAGGATCATTTCTGTCGTCCTGCCTTGAACTCTACGCAGCTATTTCAAACCCACCTCACCACGAGGACACCATATTCTAGTATCAGACCTGATTCTGTACAACCTCTGCTGAGTGCACCAGGATCCTTCTGCCCAGCAACATTCTCACTGAATCTCCAAGGATATCACCTCATTTGCCCCAGTGCTACAATGAGAGAAACTAGAAACTAGAATGACTTTTACAGTTTTCTGCTTTTTATATCCAACTCTTATCCTGTGATAAGTATCATTTGCCTTTCAGGTTCATAAACCAATTATTTTACATTTTACTATTAAAAATAAGCATTTTTTTTACTTAGACCATTTAACCTAGAATCTCAAATTGCTCCATAATGGTACTCATTGAAAGGTCACCAAGTTTCCTTTTACTTCTGGAATTATTTAACTTTTTATCTGCATAATTTACCAGCAAACATCTCACCTCACTAGAGTACCAATAAAAACATCTGAAGTCTTTAATCAAGGACTAGCTGCTGGATAAACTACTAAAAGGATTCCTGTTTGAGATACAATTTTGATAACAACTACACTTTGAAATCTGCTAGTTAGCCATCTGCCATATGCCTCACTAACCACAGACAACAAACCCTCTTTAAACAGTATTGTGGCCCAACTTCAGATATCCTGAGGAATGGAGATGGACACATCTTTCTGTTTCATTCCAAAAATACTGCAACTTTTTTATGCCCTAGTTGCAACTTGAAAAAGCCTAAATCCCAAATATGAAATAAGAGCTTACTTTTTTTCAAATACAATTCAACATGCAAAACACTAAGAAATTTGGAAAGGATTGGATTAGAAACCACATTCCCTTGACTTGAAATAAGATTATGTTGGCAGAAGTTATCTTAGTTATAGGTAAAAACTATGTTTTATAATGATCTTACTTTAAAATTTTATTATTCTTAACTCTGTTAGCCATTTATAATGGCTCTTTCACCTTTCTGTGTCCTTTGTATTTAGCTAGTAACTTATATTCAGCATCAATTTCTGTCTTAAATTTCATATTTTTGTAAAAATATTTTATATATATCACTTTTTATTTTATATAAATCAAATACAAAGAAAGAATTTAAGAGTCTCTAGTACTATCTCAGACCAAAGGTCCATCTAGCCTAATGTTCTTTACCCAAGAATGGCCAAAAGCAAGAGTAGGAAGTAGTATGGACAGGGGAAACATATATGAGACTTCCCTCACTTAACACACTTCCTGACTCCAATTGTCTTCAGTCTGATATATTTCCTGAGCCCAGTGTGTTTTCTCTCATTCTGCAGTAGATTTTTCTTCTTAGTGCTTGCCTCGTCCTTGAACTAATCTAAACCTTTTGCACTCACATAATTTTCTAGTACAAAAATCCATCATTTAACACTTTCCACAAAGAAACACCTTTCTGCTTGGTTTGATTGTGCTTCTGATGAGCTTCATTTGTTACTTCCTAGCTCTTGCATTAGAAGAGAGAGACAGAAGTCACTCCCTGACTACACTCTCTATGATGATTGTGTAGACCTCTCTACAACAACTTTATGAATTCTTAAACACATTTTGTCTAGGCTGAAGACTCCTAAGACTAAACTCATTCATTCCTCCAATTGAATATGATCATCCTTGGTGATTTTCCAGAACTTTTTTTCCTAAGGTACCAGAACCAAAAACAGTTTAATGACCTGAACAGCTTACACAATGGTTATTTCTGTGTGCAAATGTTAATATGAGGGTTCATAATAGACAAAAATGAACAATAGCATTGCTTTTCAAAAACATGCCAAGATTTTTTTCGCTACTCAGAGAGATCTCGCACTATCAACATTTCTATTCTTAAAGCACATTTTCAAAGTGAAGCTTACATGCAGAAATCCCCTCTCAGTTCTACAAAGTGAAATTCATTCACAATGTTACGCTCTTCATATATGTAAGACCTCCTTACAGATTTCAGAATAAAGAAAACTTTCCTAGAATCAAATTATGATTTAGGGTTTTTTAACTGTTTTTTCAAGACAGCACAGCCTGCCACTACACTGGCCATTAACACTTTTATCAACACCATTAATTTATTTGTATTAAGACTACCTTTTAACACTCTGTCAAGCAGTTTCCCACAAAGCAGTGGATTAGGGAATTCTTATCATCACTATCATCATCATTTCCGTAATAGAATTCCAGCAAAATACACCAAATTAAGACTGAGCCAGAAAATCCAGGAAATAGAACAGAAAAGCAAAAAATTAAAATGCCTCAATTTCCTTTGTGCTGACTTAAGAGTATTTCTAACCAACCTGCCAGAGCTACAGATGTATGAGGGGGAAGTGTGGAAGGCATCAGTGTAGGAAAGCACAGACAAAGCAGAGATGTTGGCAAAACTCTGTACAAGAGCAAGACTTACAGGATACCTAAAAGAATTTTAGTTTAAAAGACTAAGGAGTCTTTATAGACCATCATTTCAATAAGCAATGGCTCTTTCCACTATTAGATGAAAAAGCAAATGTAAACAAGGAAGTATGTACTAAAAAAAAGGAAGGGAAATAAGATTAAAGACTGATTATTGCTAGCCATGGGGTAGCAGACCTCCTATAAAATAACTGTTATTAAAGAAAAGGGAAAATGGATCAATTTTTAAAAATTAGCAATAAACTTAAGAAGGGAGCATGGTAACCAAATTAAAACCAAAAAAATGCTGAACATCTATGGGGACATCAAGGTTAACTGTTGATAAGAAAGATTAAATAGCTTTTAGTATGGTGCTGTTAGCAAACCATACAAAAAGCACACCTGAAAATGCCTCTTAACACACTGAAAAGCATTACTTTATTCATCTACAGGGCACAGGCTTCACTGTTTGCATTCAGAAAGCTGTCAGCTACCGGGGACTGTAAATTGCCAAGGTCATGTGGAGCAATGACTAACATAAATAAACTTTGTTTAGCAAGTAAAAATATATCTGCTTGTAGACAAGTGAGGGTTGCATGACTGCATTTTAAGAAAATGAGCCATGCTTTCTACCACCAGGTTTGATACTGCTTTAGTACCATAAAAATGCTACAGTCCTTAAGAATCAGTGCAAGAAAACTACTGAAATATCTAAAAACTTTAACAATATTCTATAGTTCATTTTAAGAAAATTGTCCTAGGTCATCCCTAGAGCACTAAGCACATGCACCCAAGTTTAAACTACTACTGGTTTGTTGGAACAGAATCCTAACATGGCCCTAAAAATGGTTTGTAAAATGAACACAGAAAAGGAAACCACATAGACCCACTGCAGCAGTGAAGCATGTGTGACAAAAGTGGAAACAAAAGGAGTAGCAGGATGTCCCCCTCCTTGCACACAAGCAAAGGGATTTCCCTTGATGCAACAATCCACTGGCAAGCATTTGGAGGTGGTCACACAGATCTGCCAAGACTTTTAGCCTAGAACTCTTTGGAACAAGAATACAGCTTCATTGTTTCTGTAAACCAATATGAGACTGCACTTGTGCCTCGACATTTTCTGGCATTCTTGTAATCAAAGTAACAAGCTAACATGTGATGAATGCCATCCTGAGAAACACACTCTACCCTCAGGAGATGTTCCCAGAGAGTCTCAGGAGAATGCCACCAACCACTGAGCTGGCAGAGCACTGTCCCAGGTGCAAAAGGCAAGCAGGACAGACAGAGGCACATCAGAATACCTCTGGCAAAACCGGCCAAAGATGTCTCAGATCTCACCTGGAAGTTACTCCACTTGCCTCCAGAGAAGAAATCAATCACTCTGCAGCCCATTCATGGTTTGGATAGAGTTGGGAGGACAAAAGTGAACTTTGTTGTGAGGGCAAATTGGTTGTGACTATCTAGATTTCTGTTCTTGTGCTGGGCAGCAGCAGAATGAGAGACACACTGAAGTTCAGCTTCAGTTTTCTTGGTGGAGCTGCAGATGGACAAAGGGAAGGAGGGGGAAGACTCCAGTCTGTAGAACAGCCAAATACCAGACCTGAGCAGTAAAAGATAAGACTGGGAGATCTTGAGCTATGGTCCTTCACACATTAAACCTGGACCCTCTTTGGTTTGTATGTACAAATGCAGTATTTAAAGTTACAGCTGATATTTCAAATCCAAGTGTCTGCCACCTATTCATTCTCTTTATGAATCCTCACCAATTTAACTGTGGATCCAGTAGGACTGAAGATGATCAGCATATTGCTTTCATGCCATCCTCATAAAATTCTGTATAAAATTGGTTTAACACATCACATACACAGGTGTGAGACCTATGCTCAAGTTTTTCAAATAGGGACCCACACCTGATTTCTGCTTTGGCTCTGTGAATCTGTGTATTAACTGTTATGATTTGTCTTTCTTTCCCTCTCTCCTCTTTCCTCTCTCTTTCAACTTTTTCTGAAAAATAGGTCTGCAAAGTGAGACTTTTCTAATGGTAGAGACACATATGCAGCACAGAGACACTGCAACCTCCATCTGAAATGAGAGCCCCACACAACAGACTATCACACACTCTGAGCACAGAAAATGGGTTGTCCTTGTCTCTGTTATGAGTAACTTTGAAAAGTTCTATACTGCAGCAAAAGCATTTGTGAAATTTCAGTATCTTTCAAAGCAAAAAGTATCTAGGAAGCTCTTACTGCAACAGGTCAATCTCAGAACTATGTCCACATCTATAGTTAATGGCCACTAGTACAGTTATCAAAAATAATACTTTTAACAAAGTCTTTAAGTTTTATACTGTTTCATATATTCATATCAAGAAAGGAAATACAATTACCTGAGCTTTACAAAAAGCTGTATGAAACCAAGAGGCAAGGAATTTTTCAAAGCCTGTATTCACCATATGATCCTTTTTTCTCAATAATCTTATTTTTAGAATCTTTTATCTAGCAAAGGACTGTAAACCCTTGTGATAAAGGTTTTCCATTGATAGTTGTATATTCTCTGAAATTTCCAGCATGACTTTCATTACACAGATTTTTATGGGCCCAAATTGAAAAAAATAGCTATCCAAAATCAGTGAATAAATCCCTGGCAGTCTGAAATCATAACTCTCATAATAAGAAGCAATAATAATCTCTCCAATCAGGTATGTCAACCACAGAGAAGTACTACAAAAGAATAAGGTTTATGTATTCAGTTAGAAAATATGTTGATTGATCAAAGAATTTCAAATTCACAGGTAGAAGATCAGCTCATTGCACAAATAATTCAAAGAGTTGTGCTAACAGTAGAATGATGCTGAAAGGCTGAAAAATACCAAGAGGAAATATCTTTAGGGCCTGATTTGGAGTAATTTTATTAAGTAATTTTATTAATAAGGAATGACTGCAAAGAAGAGTCTCTATGTAAACTGACCAGGTTTGAGGTCTGGAGTAGTAAAATGGAATGCAACTTCAATTAATGTACAAATATGCACTTCAGAGAATTTCTGCTGCAAGTTATAGGTTTGAAAGTTGGAAAGAGATGTATTTGCATAGCCAAATCAATCACACAGTGACTGCAGGCCACTAGAACAGCTCTGAAGAAAAGCAAATATAATCCTGAAATTAATCAGGAAAGGTATTTTAAATTCTCACTTATAACAGCAAGAAAAACACTCTCATCCTCTGTACTCAAAAAAAAAAAAATGAGTTCCCACCAGTACAGGTTGAGGCAGGACTTTGTGGAATAGTGAGATTTTTGCAAAGCCACATAAAACCTACCTACTTGATCAACATTATATAAAAAAGGTCTGAGAATAACACCTCTTTCTAAACACAGAACGGATGAAGAAGTGCCATGCAAACCAAAAGACAACGCTGTCACACAAATAGACACAGCCCTGCCATCAAGAATTTTTTTTTGTGGAAACTGGAGTAGGCTTTTAACCTGCGGCAGGTGAAGTTACAAAACTGTCTGCAGAGAGATAAGTTCAAGCTTTGATTAGATTAATATGCAGCTCTACATGTTTTTGAGAATTTTGTATATGTTTCTCCACAAAAGACAAGACACCCCCCCCTTGTACTGTTTCCTGTGTACCCAAGTTACACAATTTACACACACAAGTAACAATAATCAGCAGCCACAGCATTCACAACTTCCATTATAACTTTAAAGGGTTTTTCAAAGGCCCTCAGCACCATTATCCCCATTTTGCAGAAAAGGAAACAGAAGGGAAGTGGCTTTTCATAGGCAACAAAAAACGCCATCAGCATGGTCAGGAACGAAGAACAGACCTCCCAAATCCAGGTGTGCCATAGGCAACAAAAAATGCCATCAGCATGGTCAGGAATGAAGAACAGACCTCCCAAATCCAGGTGTAATGAGCTGTATTGCCCTGTCTTAGCACCCACCAGTGATGGTTGGTCCATGCATTCAGTCACATCTGACAAACAAGAAAGACCTCAGGTAACATCTGGATAGACACTTAGGGCCAAACATCTCAAGGCTTTCAAGATCAGGCTGAAAACACACATGACAAGATTTCTGTGAGCAAATGCTGATGACAGTTGAGGATCTGACTCAGTGGCCCTTGCAATGCAATGTTCTTAGCTGGAGTGAGTCAGAATGCTCATCCAACAGAAAACACTTCCTAATACCCCTCTCTTCTGCCCAGCTAGTTCTTGAAAACTGGTAAGAAACAGGACTGTGCAAACGGTCCTGTTTCTGTGCAAAGCACATCTGAGAACAGAAACCAAACACAGAGTAGGACATGCAGGTGAATGAATGCCAGATCCATGGGATACATTTCAACTGGCACCTTTACTAGTTTATTAGAAAAGGACTGTGTGCCTCAGCTCTCAACCCTCTCATTTAATTTGGAGTCAGAAAAGGTCATGTTGCAAAATATAAACAAACTGCTCACATGGAGTAGATTTCCATGGATTGCCCAAGTTCCTCATGCTGTTCTGGACCACAGGAATATCTTTTCCTACAGTCACAAGCCTACCAGATAACTCCTAAGTCTCATTTATACCTGTGGGATATACTCAATTCCCAAGCCTCACTTATACATCTGGCATATATTTATACACTGCTCTCAAAGCCACAGCAACCAGCACAGCTACGTTTCTGGCTACCTGCTTTCCCTCCTGTATAGCACACACACAGAGGACTGTGTGCCTATCTTCTGCTGATCCAGACACAAAAAATCATGGCAAAATTCAGGTCTGACATCTGACAGATACAGTATGTCACCCCTAAAAGTTCAGAGCCAGCATATCAGATACGATAGCTCTCATAGATATCTTACTTATCTCCTGCTAACATTTTGAGGCTCTGTCAGCAGCAGCCTGGCTCACTGGTTATACACCAATCTTCCCTGTCAGGGGTCTCTGACCAGGCTAATTTTGCAGATGGCAATAACCACCTAATCAATCCATGTCTTTCTAAGTCCTAATGGAGCACCTGCACATCCAGGCATGAATCTTCTTCCTGACATCCTGCACAAACATAAATTACAAGTTTAGTGCGCACACAAGACAAGCCTTAGTGACCCCTTGACAGGGCAAACAGAGGTCATGCAACAATCTGATTTTCAGCACCCACTATTTCCAGCCTTCCCATTTCTGAATTTTAAAGCCTGGAGTTGCAGTTGGTATCACTCTCGGGTCTTGCAGGAACACAGCTCCAAAGCAGTGACTCGTTCCTAAGTATGATAACATAAGCAATGTTTCCATTAGGAAGTACTGCAGAGTAGATCTCTAGAATGAAATGGTTCTGAGGACACAAAGTCCATATTTTACAGCAGCATGAAGTAGCTATGGTCTAGCTGTACTCCAGTCCAATGGACTCGACACACTTTGGTGGTTGGAGTGCATCATTCAGTTTAGTTTCATCTGTAATGAATCCACTTTGCATGCTTCAAGAGGGTCCTGTAATGCCAAGGAAAGTGTGGTAATATGATAAGGAGATTCACTTGAAAAACAGTAAAATGCTACTGGGGTCAAAACCATCTTGCTCTTGACTAATACCTTGTCTGTTGATTGGCATGGCCATGCTAAAACACTTGCATGCATGTAAGAAATAGCTGTCATATCTCAGTTACCTTTGCACCTCAGCCACCTCTCCAAAATTTTGCATTCAAGACTCACAAAGGCTTTCTGGTTTGTAACAGAAAGGCTGGAAAGACAATCAGATGTCATGAATTAAGCCTGTTGGTACCAGAGGAGGTCTAGGGTCAGGTGCATAATGAATAATCCTTTTTAACTCTAACTCTGTACATTCAAGCTACCTATGGATAACCAAGGATGCACTGGGTTTGTCACTGCTGGTAGGGCTGAGCCATAGCTGTGACTAGAAATAGCACAAGGTACTGAGTTCACTGATGAACTCACTGGTCTCATCAATGACACCATCATGGCTCTGTCACTGCTCAGTAATGCATGCCAAGGCAAGGTACCTGTGAGACACAGTCTTCCCCTTGCTAAGATCCTTTCAGTTTCCTGCTATCAGCATCCCAGAGCCTTCCCAAACCTGTCACTGGATTTGGGTCACAACAGTTAATATTTTCTGGTGAATTTAACTTTCACAAGCTTGTCTAATCCTTCTTTTAATGTATTTTATACTTCTAGACTTCCCTGGCTCCTATATTAATAAGTTTCACATTTTGAATATACGCCATATATTTGTTTTTCTTTTAAGTATGATGCCTGACATTTCCTTCTCCTAGTTCTTGTCTTATAAGAAATTGCACATAATCACATTCACTTCTGCATCTGTATGCTACCTGTGACTTTACAGACTCATTCTGCTTAATCTTTTTTCACATTGAAAGCTCAGTCCTCATTTGTGTTTTTGCAGTATTTTTTCTAACAATTTTCAGTATAGGCTGATTATTTAATCTCCATTCCCTCAACACTGTCAGAGCTTTCCATAACTTTTTGCCATCACTTTCATTGATAATTCTGCTTAATTTTCTATCACCACTAAGCGTTTTTGAGCCTTTCATCCAGTTCATTTCTGTTGAAAAGGAACCTTCTAACTCAATTCAAGTCAGCATGCCAGCTACTATCTGAGCTAGAAACATGCACTGGACAGAAAGGAATGCTAAACAAACAGCAATGCCAAACAAGTGACCTCATTCAGTGCCTGCTTCCCTTGCCCTGGTCAGGCCTACAGCTTGCTGGCACAGGCAAATAAACCCTTTGGCCCTTTCTTTTGTGCTCACAACACTGCAGCCAAGGGCAGCCCAGCCCACACCAGAGCAGGTCTCTCTGCTGAGCAGGCAAGAAAACATGAGAGATAAGATTGAGGCACCTTTCCAGGTCCTCTGAACCCTTCATTTTCCATCAGTGGTGCCTGAGTGGCTCCAGCTCTGCAACAAAATAGTAGCCAATCTCATTCAAGATAAAAAGTGACAAAGTGCCTTTGTTCCACTAAATTATACCAGGAGGGAGCAGGTTTCCTGCTCAGGATTGGCATGCTGAAGCACAGCCTGGAGGCACCCAGACCCTGCCCTGATGCAGACTCTGGGTCTTGCAACAGCTCCCCCAGAAGACAATTTCCCCTTTTCCCTCAAAGACAGCTTCTGCTGTGCCAAAACTCCCACCAGCCACACTACCCTCCCACTCACTGCTCCGGAAACTGGGAACAGCTATCCTGTTATGCCAAACCCTATGAAAACCAGTTAACTCTGGCAACGTAAGTCCCACACTCTAGAGTGTATTTCTCCTCTTAAGGCTAGAAAAGGGTCAGACTGGCCAAACTGGGTATGGGTTCACTTTACACCATTATTCCCCAGTGAAGAAAGGAGGAAGGCAATATAAAGCAGTGGTGGAACAGGAGTGAAGCTCAGAAAGGCTGAAAACAGCCAGCCTTGAAGTTCAGAAAAGCCACCTTTCAATTGTTCAGACTAGAATTTCACGAAGTCCAGTGGGGACTGACTTTCAGACTCTCTCTATTTGCTGCCTGTGGCTTGCTTAGTGAAATATTCAGTATCTGCCCCTTTATTTCCTGTCCTTCTGGGGAACTGAACAGGGTCACTGATTACCAATTGAGAAAAGACAGGAGAGAACAAAACTCAAGGCAGATCCAGGAGAAAAAAAACCAAACCAAAACAAACACACACACACAAAAACAACCCACACTTTCCACTTTCCATTAAAATACTGTGGTTATTAAACAGCAAGACTATGTTGGTGTGAGCCAGAGAAAGAAACTTTCAAAAAAAGTACACAAATATTTCTCCAACTCAATTATTATTTGAATAATACCAAGAGAAAAGAAAGCAATACTTGTGTCACTCTAATCTGCTTTTTGGAGAAGCAAACTCTTATCCTCTCAGATCTTTGTAGACACAAGCAGAAATGGCACATGCAAACTTTTTACTTCTTGTGTTGGGATAGTTAAAAGGTTTAATCATTACACTTACTACAGTGCTGGCTTTGTCACAACTCATGTATCTACTGACAGGTTAAGGAAATCACAGACATATGTGTTAACATGCAAAAAAAATAATTGAGTGCCACAGAGGACCAGACATCCCTGTACATGTCAAGGTCAATGAAGCCTGTGAGCATCATAAGGGTGAGACATTCCAATCTCCAGGGATCAAGATTAAAGATGGTATTAGCTTTAGAAGAAGCAGAGCATCTCATTCTTCAGCAGGTTTAATGTCTAAGATGCTGCCCTAGCAACTGATGCACAGCACAAAAACATCAGGTAAGAAACAACTAAAAGGTAAAATAATAAGAAGGTAATGGGTGATACAGTAAAACCAGGAAATAAGAAATTATATTTTCCTTGCAAGCATTTAACTACTCAAAGATCTCTGGAGGTGCTAACTCCTAGTTCTCAACTTTATGGATAATTAATTTTTTCCCATTCTGAAAGCCTCATTTTAATTAGCTCCCAAGTTGAGTTTCTATGAAGAAGTTTCATTTTCCTTCTGTTTCTTCTATATATAAAAGACATTGGCTTCAAAATTATGTAGTCATTAAAAATAATTAGCGATTTTGATATCGCTAAAATATATGCAAGTGACACAGGAAAAGTAAGTTATTGGGGTTTTGTCATAATTTACTTGCTTAGTACTGCAATAGGAAAAAAAAAAAACAACTTCCAAGTGGATTAAGTCTTGAAGCCACTAGGGTTTAAAAAGACTCAAGCCCTTTAGGCAAAAAAACAAAAAACTTCCAAGTGGATTAAGTCTTGAAGCCACTAGGGTTTAAAAAGACTCAAGCCCTTTAGGCAGATGACAGGTAGGAGCTTACAACACTTGCCACAAAACACTTTTCATAGTTGTTCTCTTTACAGCTTGGATTTTTTTATTCTATATCCTACAGCACAAAGAGGCATGTGCAACGCAGTCAATACCACAGCAAAAACTGAAAATAGCTTAACTGTCAATTTATTCCTCACGTTTACATAGCTATTTTAGCCTCTAATTAGGATGTTCAGAGTTATAAATAAGTACAGAAGTAAACTTTTAGGTCAATATGCATCTGTAACATGTG
The DNA here is from genome assembly GCF_000695815.1 of Acanthisitta chloris. Taxonomy (NCBI): domain Eukaryota; kingdom Metazoa; phylum Chordata; class Aves; order Passeriformes; family Acanthisittidae; genus Acanthisitta; species Acanthisitta chloris. The sequence goes on from NW_008691839.1 coordinate 40,294, forward strand.
CATCTGTTAACAAGATATGGCAATTCCCATGGATTAACAATGAAGTCCATGCAGCATTATGTTACATATTTTTTAAGATTATGTAGTAGTTTTTTTTATTATTGATGCCTTACATATAAGCTTTGCCTTGCAATATGAATGTTATTATCACAAAGAAAATTAAACCAGTGAGACACAAATTTCTCTTTTTCTTTTATATTTCCTAACTGGATAATTCTATCTTATTATTTTAGCCAGGAAAAGCTCAAGTGTTTTTTTTAGTCTGGACCAAACATTTTGCTCATCAAGAAATAGAGCAGTCTTTATTGAATTGAAGGTACCTCATGTAAAGCAACCCATCAACCCAAATAGAGGTTTAACCAAATACTTAAAATTTACCAATGCCAGTGACATAAATTAATACAATGCCTTTGATTCTGGAGCTCAATGACACTGTCCTAATTAGCCCAAATACATGTTTTAGTTATTTCTCTGCAATGCTCAGCTTTGTTGCTGTTTTCTAAAGAAAAGCACGATAGGACATCCCTGTCAAAATATTTAGGTTATTGCTTGATTCAATTCTACTTAAAGTCTACAGTTTTGCAACCAATTTACATTTAGCATTCATTTCTCATGCATGAGTTGACCCACTTACACATACAGTAAATCCATGCCTTTGGGGATTTTTCTGGATGGCTTGTTTTATTTCCACCACACAACTCACTTTATTTTGTCAATACAGTGAGCAAGGTTACAGTCATCCTGTCAAATTTATTTATTTAAATTAGAATCACAAAGACTATACTACTCCCTCTGGAATTTCACTGAAAACTTTTTGAAACTTTGGGACTACATAGCTGTTGTAATCAACTGATTTCATATGAAAGCAATGGGACAGAAAAAGAAAAGCAAGAGTTTGAGCTATTTCTTCTGTAAACTTACAAAAAAAGACTTCTGAACTCCTAGAAAAATATAATAAACCACAATAATATGTATCATATGATACTCATTTGAAAAAAGAGAGAATAGAGATTTTTCTAACCAAGCCTATAGAATAAAACCAGATGGAACAAGCTCATTTAAGAAGCAGCTATGTAGGTGTCACATCTGCTTGCTTTGGCTGGGACATCCATTTAACCTAAAATATTTCCCCCTGCACCTCCGAGGACAGTTTCAGTTTCACATTTGAGAGACTTTTACCATCCTCACAGTGGGGCTGTGGAAAGGGAACCTTCCCCAGGCAGAGATTGTCTCGAGGTGTCCTGATTCCAGCCAGGACAGGGTTCACTTTTGCAGCAGCCAGGAGGTGGATGTTAGGAGCCTGGGGTTAGTCTGTACCCCCTCACACATGCAGAGAGGATAGAGACAGGGGTGAGTACCTTTCTCCCAGTTCTGAGGGTGTGTGGGCTGTGCAGTTGGGCAGTGCTGGGCTCCACATGGTGAGCAATCACATGTGAATTGTTCACATGTCTTGTACACTTTGTCATTAGTGCTGTTTCTACTAAATTGTTCATATCTCAGCCCATGATCTTTACCTTTTTGTGCCTCCAGTTCTCCTCTCCATCCCACTACAAGGGTAGGGGTTGGGGGAGTGAGTGAACAGCACATGGTCTGGGATTTTTCAGTGGGAACACTGAATCAGGGAATACCATTACTAAAACACAACACAAGGTCACATGTCATTCAAGTCCAAACAGATTTGTGTCTGACAGACAAGACTTCCATTTGATACAATTTGCTAATGTGGTGTTTCTCTCACACATTAGTAGTATACCAGAACCTCAATAGAGATTTGGGGTGGTCTCTTCTGCTATGACTACAATGAGAGGACTAGAGGGAACAGCAATAAACTGAGGCAGGAGAGATTCAGATTAGATGTTAGGAAAACTTTTTTCATGATGAGGGTGTTCAGTCATTGGAATAGGTTGCCAAGGGAGGTGGTAGGGTGTTCAGTCACTGGAATAGGTTGCCAAGGGAGGTGGTAGAGTCACCCTCCCTCAAAGTGTTTAAGAGATGTCTGGAATTGATACTGGAGGGAATGTTTTAGGATTTAGGGGTTCCAGCAGAGTGGCAGGCTAAAGGTTGGACTCAGTCATCTTAGTGGTCTCCTCCAACCTTGATGATTCCATGATTCCATGACTCACCCAAAGGCCTATCTGAATTTACACATCTATTGCTATTATGGGTATGGGATATAATGGCTCAAACAACTCACTAACAGCCATAAATCCTTATTTTTAATGCTAACAGCTTTTCCAAATGCAGTCGCTTCTCTTGGGCAGGGGTTTTTCAGCTTCTCAATGACAAAATGTTTTTGTTCTTTCTAGTGAAGAGTTATGCACTTTTCCACCTACAAAAGAAGCAGCTTTACAACAACATCACTGACAGACTCTAATGCTTCTCCCACTCTGAACCAGGAAGCTGAGCTTCAGCAGGTGAAGAATGTCACCTTGTTAGGGATATCTGTTTTATTACCACCATGGAATATGACCTAATATAACTGAGTTATACATTGCTGCAAGCTGAACATTCACCTGCTCAGCAGAACTTTTCCCATAGTTAAAGTCAAGTAAATTAATCAATTCTACCTGTACTGACAGATCCACACACAGTGATTGTAATGAATATCTGACATTCCAAAAAATATCCTTCAACTTGGCATTCTGGGGTCTAAAAATACCATTTCTTCCCACATGTTGGGAGCTATTGTCATGTATATCACAAGGGTTAAGAAAGAGAGAGCAACAAAGAGAATCAGAGAAAGTTATGGGAACAGAAGTCAGTGCCACCCCTGATGAATCACAAACACACTGCTCTGGATTCTCAGCAATCTTTTCCTCCCCAACAAACATCTGTAAAATTCCCTAGCAAAGGCTGTGCCTTCCTCTACCCCTAATGGAAGGCTGACACAGAAGACATTGGTTTACACTAGGTGCTACTTGCTGGATCAGCATGAATACTTTAATCTCTATGCTTTAGTTCTTCCTTTAAATGAGGACCACAGAAAAGGGGATTCCAATGCCTCCTCATTTCTTAGACAACTCTGAAAACAATGTAATCGAATACAGTTAAAGAAGTGAGAAAGAAACTTTGAGGAAAGCTCCATAAAGAAGTTACAGGTTGTTTTTACAAATTTCATGGTGTTTGGAATATCATACCATACAGTAAATAAACAGTAAATGAAAGAAAATATGAGAAAGCTGAATGCTTTGGTGACTATTGTTCTACACAGGGATCACAGCAGAAGAAGTGACAAAGCAGCATGCCATTAAATAACTTCAGGCTTTTTACTGAAAGTGTAGGTAAAGAATTAATGTACACAGGGACTAAATTAACAATGTCTTTTTCTAACTTTGTGTAATACTTTGATAATGATCAGTAAGAGATTTTTCTTTTTTAAGTAGAATACACATTGAGGTTTCAAATGTGTTCTCAAAGGTTTCTATTTTTAGCACAAGTTCTATCTAAAATATTACATATATTTCCTTAGATTCATCATTTCTTAAGCATGCATTCAGTCATTTTATAAATTTCTGAAAGCTCCATTCATCATTTCTTAAGCATGCAACCAGTCATTTTATAAATTTCTGAAAGCTCACAAAATACGAAAGCGATATAAAAATCTGCAAAAACTACTCATGGTCACTGAAAATTAATGTTATTCTTTTGCTAAGTCATTTCTAAAGCATTTAGTAGAACTCTACATTTAAAGGCAGAAGGATTTCTGCTTACTCAAAACGAGAAGTCAAAAAAACTTCAACAGGGAAATATTAGAAAGTCAAATGACTTGGAGCTTCTCAAATTTCCATTTAGACGTGTCTATACAAAGCAAGCTTAGAAGATCAATCCACAAAAGGAACAAGGTTGGATGTGACTCTATTCATGTGTGCTCACTGCACAGGGCACAGTAGGAGCTCCACTTTCTTGCAGAGATACACTCATATTAGCAATAGGAATGACATATTCAACCTCCTTGTTTCCAGCCAGAAAAAAATGCTGTCAAACGCAACTGATAGATGCTTAATCACATGAGTTATATGCAGAGTATTTGAAGTGCAGCTGTGTGGAATTAAGCCTACAGCATACCAAATAATGAAGAGCTCTTGGAGCTGCTGTTCATGTTAAACTGTCAGAGGAACCAAGGGGCACAGAGGACAATCAGCACCACAGTGCACCTGGCCCACCACACCTGCTGTGGGCATGCCACACTTCAGCAACTGCTATTCAGTCTATGTTAGGAGACACAATTGTCATATATGACTAAATGCTTATTTTCCAAATGAAACAACAATATAAAAATCATGCTTAGCAATATAAAGACAATCAAATAAACTGTGAATCACTCCAGAAAATCCCAGCATTGCCTAGAACAGCACAAGCTCTTTTTCCATGTGATTTAACATGCTTACCCAGTCTCTTCATTGATGTGCCGTGGTTGGTTTGCTGAAATGTAGACATTGATGTTGCTGTTGATTTTTCTTGTTCCCTTTCATGCTGTTCTTCTCCTGCACTTGAATTCAGTGGAGGGAAAAAAAACCCTTAGAGACAAGTATCTGCAGGCTTTATGCTGTGAATCCTACAATTGGAGCTCTGGGCCATGTTGTTAACATCTTCTCCTGCCAATTTTCTCTACAATCTGTTTTGGCAATTTAAGAGACCATTTTATGTTTGAGCAAGTAAACAGGTTGAACAACTGTGCCAGTATCTTCCAAACAGGGAGCCATGGCTCAGTGTCTGTTATGGACAGTTTCTAATTTCAGATGTGCACAACTACAGTAGCAATGTGGTTTGTGCCCTCCTTTAGTTGCTACTGGAGACTTATATTTATCACATCTGAGGTACTAATCAATTCTTTATCATTTGTACCTTTCTCCAGAAAACAGTTGTTCAGTCGATTCTTCTTATAGAGGAAATCCTTCCCCTGAAGCTGTATAAATTTAACTGGAGGTAGAATGCAACCCTTGATGCTTAAAAAAATCAAAGCATGCACCTTATTTCATAAAAGACAATTAATACATAACTTTTCTCAGTCAAATCCATATACAACACTTTCTAGAATGCTACAAGGGTTTCATGCTCTCTCTCTGTCATCAATACACACTTCACTAACTTCAGTGAGGAGTTCAACTCCTGGGACATGGGGGAGATGTCCCCTCACCCCACAGTGGGGTGATTCAGTGACTTCACTAAGTCTGCTGTCCTTCCTAACTTCTTCATCAAAATAGGATATCCTGAAAATGTGTTTTTAAAAGTAAATTTAATCTATTTTCTTATTTTCCTTCTCTTCATTAAGACATAGTTTTCATTCCATAATACAATCCAAACCTACTGGAAAATGAGTCACACACAAATAAATGAACTGCATCACTTCATTTCACTAGCTCTCAAAGGGAAGAAGGGCACAGATGTCAGGTGCTTCTTGCTCCTACAAGACTTCAGTTTATAACAGCATTAAAGTGAGAAATGCTTCTACACATGCTCTCAGTGTAATGAGTGCAACAACTGTGACAGCTTCCATGCACTCTTCCAGCCATACAACCAAGCCAGCAAGCTCTACTACCCAAGCACTGGCCTTTATCTTAATAAAAGCTTCTCACTCCAATTTGTATGGACACCTGTTTTCTTTTATACTTTGCAGACATTTACCAGGAGCTGCAAACTGCTGAAAGTGTCCCATTTCCCCAAAGAAAATATTATTTGAGTTCCTACTCTGTCATTTAGCCATGTGCCATGACAGATCAATAGTCTTTTGCCACCATCTTTAATTATTCTCTTCCTTTTGCCACCTTAACTTTTTCCTTGTAAAACCAGTTTGCAGTTAGCTTAATTGCAAAATCACCTATAAAAATATATGGTATTTTTTTCCTTTTTAGAATATTTGCATTCATATTGAAAATCAAAGTTAAAAGTGGACAAAAACCACTGTCAGGTCCTTTAACAAAATTTACATGTTTCTCTGTGTGAACAGTAAAATTTTTTTGTGTATTGACTACATATTCAATGCCAAAAACATGTTGCACATCTGCAGAACTAGGCTTTTAATGCTAAAAAACATAAGATACTGAGGTAAATTTCATTCCTTTCTAAGAAGCTACATTCTGGTCCTGATACCTCCATTGAGCCATAAAATAAATTCCACAAGTTTGGTCTAAGTTTTCAGAGGTAAGAAATAAATCTAACTCCCTCTTTCAACCCATTCTCCTCCCACTCCCCCCACAATCTTATTGATCATTATGCTAATAGCATAAGAGTTTCTTCAAAAAGTTGGAGCACTTTGCATACTCATGTATGCTGCAAAACACAAGAACAGGACAAAAAGACAATACTTTAAAAATAATTCTGCTAATTAACATCTATCATCATTAGATTTATTTTGTTATTTATCTTCATCAAGATTATCTACATGCTAATTTTGCTCACTTACCCCTTCAATGAAGTTTTTACCATTTTGGTTCAAATAGGTTCCTCGAAAAGTTTGTAATACTTCAAGGTGAAATCAAAACAAAACTGAAAATTAAATATATATATTAGTATTCTTCCATTTTTCTATATATGAAAAGTAAAAATATTTTAGAATTATTAAATTGCTTACCTTTCTGTGTCTTGAAACCTTAATTAGATCCTTAGTCCATGATGTATACTGCTTATCTGATAAATACAGAAACTAATCTGTGTGGAATGCATTTCTACAATACAGGAGTTTTCTAATTAAGCTCAAGTTGTGCCCTATGCATAATGATCTTTCTAGGATATAATGGTACAAATTAACTTATTATTTAACTGTAAGGAAAAATTAAATGCAATTTCTTTTATCATGCACATTTTAAAATTCCATTTTACCCTTCAACATCAATTATTTCTAATATAGTCCCTGACTTGGAATCACTGTCAGCTACATACATAAAGAAAACAACTCTATATTGCTGAGACTGGATCGAACAAATCTACATTGTTAAGACTGGGTGGTTAGAAATGAAAAGACAGAGTGGTCTATTCAACCATCAAGGAAAAAAACTGAAATAAAACCACTTTTCACACTTAAAAAGCTGTTTCTGCATCTGAAAAGGCAGGCAGGAATCTTTGGTTGAGGAACCAGAAAGTATCACAACTTGTGCAGCAAGGTCTTCTGCTAGAACAGAAACCCCCTTGATCAACTCAAAAATAGAGATGGGAAAAAAGCTCTTTCCCATGTCACAAAACTACTTGTTTGATTTTATTTTCCCCTTTTCCCACAACAGAAAACCTAACATGCTTTGAACAAGAGAGAGAGAAAGAGCATGCAAGTGAGCTGTGCCATACTACTCAGTAGTCTGATATTGAAGATGCTGGGCTTGGGAGATCTAATCAAATTTCTTGGCATGCCAATATCCAAAACTGAGAGCCACAGGCCTGCTGCAGGCTACTCCTCTCAGCCTCTGCTCACAGAGCAGACCCGTGCAAAGGATTGAGGATTCATCAGAGCATTGCACATTTCATCTCCTTGATGTGTTCCAGAACTACTCCATGCAAAAGAATCACTCTTGTTTGAGAAAGCTATATAGGTCATGGGAGGACCTCATTTAAGTTCCTGGACTGAAAAAAAAATACAGCTGATTAAAACCAGGGACTCACTGAAGTTTCCCAGATCACAAATGGAAGTCAATGGCCATGTGTTTCGCCAGACTCAAGAATACATCTTTCTCTCTTATGAACCAGTAATTTCAGTTAGCCCCAGCATGAACACAAGAGATGAGCTTTTGTTCTCATCTTGTGTATGTACAGGAGCATTTGCACAGCTCTTACATTAACTGCCCTCCCCATTGGCCAAAGCTCTGGGAAATGAGTACCAATTTTACACCTCAAAGACCAGCTCTGGTCATCAGAATCTTAACTAGTCAATACTTTAGCAAGAATGGTACAATTCCATTGCTGTGAAAAAGTAGTATTTTTAGTGACACTTTTTTTCAATAATATCCCAAGCCAAAATAAAGTTCGTTCTTTCAAGTCAATAAATTCCATCATTGTCTTCTGATCATACTTACACTGGGTGTCTCTGATGCCATGCTGTTATTTTATTACTACAGGGAATGATTCAAAAACATTTTCACAAAATAATCCATGGGGACAAGTTCTTGCAGCAGAAGAATGATCAAGAGGGAAGCCAGGACAAGCTAATGGTATTGATTCTGTATAATTTCTTGCTCACACTAGTTCTTACCTATTTCATACATATCATAACTTGCACTACGTGTCACTCAATATTCCATCATGCAGTGAGTTAAACATGCTACAAGGGAGTACAATACAAATAAATAACTTGCCTAATGAAAACGTAAGTCATGAAAACTCCCATTTGTCAAAATCCCACTCCTGTAAGCTAATGAAACACATGTTAAGTTTTGCTATTTCCCATTTCTTTCTCATCTTGCAGAATATTGTCTTGCAAGTATTTTCTTCTAAAACTCAGTATCAAAATTTTATCTGCTTCTAGAAAACTCCATCTTGCCAGTTATGCTAATTTTGACAGCCCCTGCTAAAGAAAAGATAAAATTTTATACTTTACATAATTTATATAGCTTACATGTAAACAGAAAATTACAAAAGTGTTCTTTCTTGATGAGAAATCTCTTAAAATGGCAAAAAAGTGTCAAATCATTTTAGTAAAGAAAATACTTTGAGCATACTAGCTGAACACTGGAGAGGTGAACACACGTTGCCAATGTGCTGTACAAGTCCATGGTACAGTTACACACACTTCAAAATCTGACATACACAAATCAATCACCAAAATCAGATTCTTCACTCGCACACCACCAAACATGCCTTTTCTTGGACACACTATTTCTCCACCTACAATCACTTTATCTGGCAGTCACATACATTACTGATTTGTTCCTGAGTCCTTTTCAGTCTTTGTAATTCGGGCGTGTCGGTCACGATGCTGAACCCTCTTCCTTTGCTTTCTTCAAAGTCTCTTTTGTATTTTACCTACAGAATAGAAAATACAGAAGAACAGGGTTGTTTTCATTTTCCACAATGTGCCCCTAGCAATTCCTTTTGACTGTAAATAAAGCACTTGTGAAAGGCTTTCAGCCTTTAAAGGAGAAGCTTGCCTTCATACACTAACACAGATCAGCAGCAACCAGACAAAGTTCCCCAGTGCCTGAGCAACCACCTCCTCTGGAGGCACCATGGGCTCACCTCCATGCACACTGCAGCTGTGGAAAGATCATCACTCTGTGGTGATTTCATTCTCATAGCAGTAACCACAGAACGATAGATGCCAGAACAGCATCAAGCTAGCACTTATTCCCACCCAAGAAAAAGTAGCTATAACTAAATACAGAGGTCTTCTAACACACAGCTTTGCATTTCATCCTCTTTTCAGAGGATTCTACCAGTCTCTTTCCTGGTTGAAAGACAAATTACACGTTAAAAAATGCTGCATGAAAAGAGTATTTAGAATATCACAAAGTCAAACACTGGTAAGTTAGGGAATGGCTGCCTGTACATACTTAATTTGTTCCTCTTGCACATATGCATTTGGATATTGTCTTTAATCAGGTACTCATATATTACCCTTAGACAAGGACCTCTGCTTTATTCAGGATAACCTGCAAACTGAAGTGAAATAAGCTTAATTTCCAAAAATATACAGGGGTTCAGGGTGTTCACTCTCAGATTCCTGCAAAATCTTAAGTCACTGTTGAGCAACAGACGAAACTGAGCAAAGACAGAGTTGGGACCCATGTCTTCATGAATAGATTCAGCTACCTTTCCCATAAAAACCTTCCCTTTACTTCTATATTGCCTGTTTATTCAATACACATCTAGAATTTGCAGCACATGGGAAAGCAGTAGTGCAGAAAAGCAGGATTCTCCTTTACACAACTGATAACCAGAGACCAACCAGCATAGGCACCAAACTTCTAGTTAAAGGCTGACTTAGGCTTATTTCACAAGCAAACAATTTTATAATGGAGATACACCAGAAGAAATACCTCTAGATCATGAAAGTTAAGTTTCACAAGGCTATAGAATAGAGTTTGTCCTCTCTAGTCTAAACCTCAATGAGTATGTCCATAACTCTTGATTTTTCTTTAAATGCAGTTTTAGTGTATATCATCGTCTATAGCTCACGCATAAGACCATCACACAAATCCCTGAGACACTGCAGTAAATGACCACATCAACAAACTCCCATTTTTCCTGTATTCCACCTTTAGAGCTAGCTGTAGGTTTCACACAAGTAAAATCTTTTCACACCAACCTGAGACAAAGGAAACAGCACTTCCACTTGGGCTTTTGCAAAAAGCATGGGCTGAATGGCTCATTTCTCCTAGGTTCAACCCCTCTGCACCTTTCCTTCTATTTGACCAACTTTATCAGCAATCACTTTGCCTCCTTCTGAGATTCTGAACTAGTCTAATCCATCTGTCCATGGCTGCTAAATCCTTTACCCAATGCACTCCAATTTTCATTGCCTATTATCTCCCTCCTACCAAAAAGGCTCTCAGTCTTCGCACTGGCTGTCAGAGGCTTCCTTAAATATACTAGGTGAACATAATATTTCAGGACTGACTGATGCTAAGAAAAAGGTCTTGGGATTTTCTGTGGACTCTCTTTATTTGAGATCAGACAAAGCTTTATCAAATTTGGACAGACTTCCATGGCCAAGGACACATGTCTAACACAGAAGACTCTTCCATTTCAGCAAGCTTCAACTCCTCAACCCTAAATGCTAAGACAACTGAGCTTTTCAACAACTACAAACAATTTTAAAAAAAATAAAATAAACCAACCTGTCAATACTTCGAAATAAGGGAATAAAAGTTTATCCTAGTTTCAGCCTGGTAAACTGTCAAGTGTTTTGCATAAAAATTCCAAATTTGGTCTAAAGCAGGCAGCTGACATGGAAATGTTCAGCCTTACTGCATAAAGTTTACCAGAATTATGAGTAAGTGAACACATCTTATAAAGAGAAATGGGCTCAGGCCTGTCTACAAGAGAGATTACCTATTGTTAGAAAGAGCATTTCCTGTTATTAGCTCCAAATGTACCAGTCATTAACTTCAAATGACCTTTATTCATCTTACAAAGGAATGGAAGAAGAGAAGGAGGGAACTAGATAGTTTTAACCTCATATTATTTTAATCCTGCAGTCAGATAGGAAGGCCTCCAACTCTCTATTAATAAATCACTTCACAAGAGTAAGGTTAACTATAGTTCTGAGCCGCTACTCTGAAACCATAAAAAAATAAATTATTTAAAATATTGGCAGAGTTAATATATGCATTATTAGACTTTGCAATCTAACTTCAAAATGTAGTTTTGAGTTATAAAAATCACAAAGAAACTTAATGTTTCATGAAAAGCACTGCTCTGTGAAATGTGGTCCACTAAAACTACTAGAGAGTTTCCAGAAAATGTCAAATAATAAAGATGCCATCAGATATTCAGAACTTGGATCCAAACAAAACCCTTATTCAGCATCAAGAATGAATATGAACAAAGAGTGGAGAAAACAACTGCTGATTGACCTCCAATTTCAGATAATTTAAAAGATCAAGTTTTGCTTAGCCAGAAGAAGTTTCGCAACTACAAAATCTGGGATTAAATGCTGCTTAATTGCTTTAAACCAATTTACAGTAGCAAAGAATACTGCATAGGAGGTGCAAATATCACTATAATGAATGACTTAACTGCGTACCAGGTCTGTCTGGGCTGGAGTTAACTTTCCTCATGGCAGTCCATATAGTGCTGTACTTTGTAACTGTGCCTAGAACCGTGTTGGTAACACACCAGTGTTGTGGCTATTGCTGAGCAGTGCTGACATCATCCCCAACCTCACCCAAGGGCCAGTAGGCTGGGGGCGGGCAAGAGTTTGGGAGGAGACATCCAACGAGCAGGACATCTGACCCCAACTGACCAAAGGGATATTCCATATCATAAAACACCATGCTCAACAACAAAGTCAAAGGGGAGAGGGGACATTAGTGATTAAGGCATTTGTCTTCTGAAGCAACCACTATGTGAACCAAGGGCCTACTTCTCATGAAGTGGCTGGACATTGCCTGCTGATGGGAAGTAGACAATAAATCTTTCTGATGCCCTTGCATTTTTTCCCAAAAAACTCGACCCACAAGGGGTTTTTTTATCGTATTTTCTCCCTCTGTCCTGCTGCAGAGAGGGAGTGAGTGAGCAGCTTGGTGGGCACCTGGCAGCCAGCCAAGGTCAACCCATCACAAACTGGAACCTTTGAAATTTAGTTCTGAAATGGAAGTGTCTATAAGCCCTAATGACTGAAACATAAATGCAGTCACTTCCTACAAAGATGATTTCGAGCAACTCCTCACCAAACCTTCATAATGCTTCCCTGTTGGCTCCAAAATTCAATGCAGTCTCACAAATGCAGAGCACTCTCAGTGGTGACTGTCTGAAAAATTGATCCTTTGAGAGACAATGTGTGGCATAAACATTAGAAATAAAACAGTAATAAATCACCATAAATTCAAAAGTTTTAAGTAAAAATTCTTCATGAGAAGTAATTCTGCACAGACCCACAGTGAAAGAACCAAGTGATCCAACAGCTCTTTAACAAATCAAACTTCTCAGATTAGTGGCATTAGCAAGAGATCTTTGGGAGACCCAAAGACAGGATTGAGTAAAGCCATTCATGAAGTCAGCATGAAGCAGCCAGAGGATCCACCTGTGCACTGAAGGACAGAGGGTTTATTTTTATCTGCACATAAAATATTATGCTGAAGAAAATGCTGCCCTTTTTTTTTTTTTTTTTGCAGGTGCACTTGGCAGCAAAGCCACCTACTACCAAAACAAGATTAATTTTTCCTAGGAAAAATACTATGAAAATATAAATGGAGCCTAAAAGATTGATTATACTCTTGGGGCTTTTGGCACCTACCCTTAGTCCAGCCTCATTTGCAACACTAGAAGCACATATCTGTTGAACAAACAACATAGGAGTTCAAAAACACCAAAAAACACCAAAAAAAAAGAAAAATGCAAAGCAAGAATTCAACATGGCAGATCCTCCTGCTCTTATCACTGGAGAGATGTTGAATTATGTCAACCTCAGAAACACTATTAATTTCAACTCTATCTCAATAAGTTACTCAGCCTCTACAAAGCAAATATTAAATCCCCAAAAGTTAAGGCAATGTCAAAGCTGGTTTCCTGTACAGTCCCTTCTTCACTTCCCTCTACAGACCAGGTAGCTGTGTGATTTAATCTGTTTCCAAAATATTCCCTTTCCTTATTCCAATACCCTGCATAGCCCCACAGACTGTGGCATCATCACACCAGATGTCCAGCAAGGCAGGAGTAAGGAGGGTAGAATGAGAAGATGGGACCCCTCACACCCACATTTACCCTGAGAGAAATGTTCATAGACCTCTAGTCTTTACTACACCCTGAATATTTATGAATTTGTTTCAGTATGTTGTGTTTGAGGCTTGCCCAGAGCCATCTGCTCCTTCTGTGCCCAGCACACACAACTACTTCCCAAAGGTCACCATCTGCTAATACACTGGTTTTCACAGACTGGCAAGAAATCCTCTCCCACAGTACAGGTCCTAGAGGCACATATTGGCAAAGATGCCTTTGTTTGGATCTGTTTCTTCCATAGAGCACATATTCTGTTGACTTTGCCTTGATTTATCTTCAATTCTTACAAAATTGATGGCAAGACAGAGAAAAAATTTACTCTGTAAATTAGGGGTTTATGAATATGGATAAAACATATTTACAGGTAAATCAAATGTAAAGAACAATTCTAAACTAAATTCAGTAAGATTTCTTTTTAGTTGACTAATCCCTCTCATGAAGAATCCCAAAAACTGTTCTATATGACAAAGCTAGGTTTCAGTATTCATGGTATAGTTTGTCTTTTAACACTGCCCATAGTTCTACATCCCATTAATCTCCTGCTTATACTAGAGGTACATGTAAATCCCATGTAAGACCCAACCACAGTCATTACCCAATTTGTCCAAGCACTACTTCTCCTAATGGCAGTAAAACATGGTCTTCCCACTGTCACTCATGGAACTATTATCCACAGTAAATCTAAACAACCATCTGGAATAAGAATGAGCAAGGAACTGAGAATGGCCCAAGGGGCAGACCAACCTGTGCTCAAGAATTTTATATGCACTGGAAGCTGTAGGCTGGGCATTCCTTAGGGAAGTTAAGGAGCCAAGGACTCTTAAAAGGCCACTGATGAATGAGTTTTGCTGGAACAAGGGTTAAAGATGTCATCGCTGTTCTCAGATAAAACAAAGCTCAAATCCCCTGAGACTGCATTTTGCATTTTTTTCAAGTCGTCTTGACAACTCACAGCTCTGAAGCATTCATCATAATAGTTGAAACTTTCTGAGAGAAGAAAGTTTCTCATTCAAAGATGGTTTAAAACTGGAAACATCAATGCTGTAAAACAACAAAAAAAACTTTTGCAGCTATATGGAGCAAAAATTTTCAAGTGCCATTACTAACATTAAATATTCTATCTTACTACATGCATCATTCAAACCTTGGGCAAGTCTGTCTGTGCTACCCTCAGCACAGTGAACTATGCTTCAGCAAGTCTCCAACCATCTGCAAATCTCTGCACTGTAATTTCCTAAAGACCATGGCAGTTTTAGCAGGGAAGTACTTCTAACAAACAAAAATCCTAGAATCCACATCAGAACAGTTAAAATGTTGGATGAGTGCAAATTAAAATGTATAAATAGCAACTCTGGAGATAATGTCCCCAAAATGTTGTCTCTTTATATTGAGGATGATGGGAGTGCCTCAGAGAAAAGGCACAGGCAAAAGCATTCCAAACCTCAGGATGTGCAGGGACAGGAAATTGGAGGCAGTAAAAGATCAGCAATTTCAGAATGAGAAAAAGATGGAGTCCTCCATTTGGATGTGTCACAAAAGCATGAGAACAGTAGCTGGGATCCAAATTAGGACTGAAGAGAGGGTGATCTGATACTGTTTCAGCAGGCTTATCTCCAAACAAGTCAACTAGGCTCCACTCCATCAAAAATCATCTGCACTGAAACCACTTAGGTGTTTCTGCCCAAGAAATTACTTTTATGACAATAAGTATGCTCCCAAGTGCCTTGCACCCTATTTTGCTGTTAGGCAAAGCAGAAGTCAGTGATATCCTTTTCTATTAAAATATAACACTAATGTTCTCCAAAGTCTGCATACACACAGAACAGTACACAAAGAACTAGCCAGTGGCAGATCAAGCTGGTTTTCCACCATTGATTAGCATTCATTCATTTAGTAAAACAAACTTTACATCAACATTTTAGAGCAGTAAGCAGATTCCGTGCAGAACTGCAGCTGAGGAGATATGAGGTTGCAACCTTCATGTCAAAGACATACTGTCAGATCTTCTGTCCACTCCCTATCACTTCATTTATGCTGTGTTTGAACTACTTTATCTCCAAGGAACAGAAGTCTGAGGAGGTGAAGGATTTCTTACTCTGCCACAACTGAAATAGATCTGATTTTACCACATCTCCAGGCCGAAAATGAAAGACTGATAAATACAATCCAAATGCAACCTGATAAATTACCACAAATTTTAATAATATCCTCAAAAATGAAACCAGTGACAGCAAACTCGTTCAAACACAAAGATCATTATCAGACATAAAGGGAAGGAAAAAAAACCTATCCACTTTTAAATGTCTCATGTATAGATTTGCTAAATCCTGGAATATTGTTTTTATCTCCAGGGTCTGAACTAAACATACAGTCATTGTCTTGCTATTTTCAGCAAGAAGAAATGGTCGGGCAACCCCCAGGAAAATGATGAACTCATGAGCAGTGTACTCTGAGGGAAGTATGCAGTAAATCACAAGCACATGTGAGCTTGCTATGCCTACACTCCACAGTGGACAGAAAACACATAGCTGCTGGTTGGGTAGGGCATGGAGACTGAGCTAGCAAGTCCTGCTGAGAGGCAGGATGTGCTAGCTCGGGCTCAGAGCCATACAAACCACGGTCAGGCAGCCTCTAGCTGGCTCATAGTACTAGAAGGGCTCAGAGGCATCTGCCCACTGGGTACCAGAAAGATATAAGACAAAAATGCACATTCACACAAAGACAGGGAGCTACAACCACAATTCTGGGAGAATATAAAAAGAAACTCCAAACATTCCTCTCCCTGCAAAACCCCACCAAATAAACCCCCCCAAAACCTACTTAATAAATCTTCCAAACAACGCAAGGGACATACTGCTCTAAAAAGTGTAGAAAATTCACACAAAGAGCTAAGACAAAAACTGAACTAAAAAGTAACAAAGACAGGGAGCTACAACCACAATTCTGGGAGAATATAAAAAGAAACTCCAAACATTCCTCTCCCTGCAAAACCCCACCAAATAAACCCCCCCAAAACCTACTTAATAAATCTTCCAAACAACGCAAGGGACATACTGCTCTAAAAAGTGTAGAAAATTCACACAAAGAGCTAAGACAAAAACTGAACTAAAAAGTATGGCATGGAATGACACAAGGGACATATTGCTCCAAAAAAGTGTAGAAAATTCACACAAAGAACTAAGACAAAAACTGAACTAAAAAGTACAGCATGGCATGGAAAGAAGATTGACTCCCAGAAGGGAAGTAAAGAAGACTGACCTCAGAAAACTCTAATACAGACCAAGGGCACGAGTTGTAGTCATATGCTACAAAAGCTAACCAAAACAAATACTAATGGAGAATAGAAGCCAGCACATGACTTGTGGAGAATAAAAAAAACTTAAAACTTTCATAAACAACTGCCAAAAAATCAGGGAATGTGCACTGCTGTAGCAGAAGACAGGGGCTGAAATAAGCCCAACGGAGAGTCACCAGAATGCAGCCCAGAACAAAGTGCAGTGGAAAAGGAACTGAAACATCTAGATCTGAGCAATGCAGGTGTGCAGGCACACAGTAGTCACAGGAGGGAATGGTCAGAAACATCAGACAAAAAGCAGTGTTCAAGGCCAGGTTGGATAAGGCCTTGAGCAACCTGGCCTAGTGGGAGGTGTCCCTGCCCATGCCAGAGATGCTGGGACTAGATGATCTTTAAGGTCCCTTCCAACCCCTTAACAATCTACATTCTGTGTCACTAATACAGAGACCCACACACAAGCTCATCAACCAACTCACTTTTACAGTGAGCAGAGAGAAAAAGACATTTCAGGAGAACAGCTTGGCTCGTCCTGAACATACTCAAAACACTTAGAAGTACCTTGAAATGTAAAAATACAACTTAAAACTACTTAAAATATCTTTAGATTATTTAAGAAGATATCTAAAGATATCTTTAAAATATCTTAAGAAAGATATATAAAGCCAGGTAAAATGAACTCTATCTAGAATAAAAACGGTCGCCGTTGTGTTCCCTATACATTTCCTGGCATGCTGTATTTTTGTGAGCTACTTAAAAATAAACTCGTGATCAGTTTCCTAAATCTTCAGAATTCTAGAGCTGCACACAGATGCCAGTACTGAGTTTGGTGTGGGATCAGTTTCCAGATAGAGAAACTATCAGCTGCATACTGCAGTGGTTTTTAAATTGAGAGCTGAATCACCAGATTTTTTCAAACTGTGCCTGTAGAGCAGTATGTAAAACCCAACTAAGAGTAGTTATTTATGATGTGCAAAGGAATGAGAAGGGCAAGGTACCCTTTAAATATATCCATTATTCATTCCTACTGAATACACATGACTTCTGCTTCAAACAGCGAGGGATATGTTGTGAGAGATGCCCTTCTAATAAAAACAAGGCAGGAATGTTAGTACCAGAAGGTTCCCTGCAGGCTAAAAAGTGACAGTTGGCTGGGCTAGGATCAGAGCAAAAAGTGGGGTGTAGCAGCAGGGCCTGCTTACACAGAAGAAAAAGGGAAAAAAAAGTGGAAAGAAAGGAAGGGTTCACAAATTGGAGGAATTACTCCAGAAATGAACTGAAAACTGTTTGGAAAAACAAAACAACCAACCACAACTGTTTCAGAAAGGAAGACCAGGCAACCCGAAGGAGCAGACAGACATGTATGTTCGATTTCTTATCAAAGATATTAGCTAACAATAATGAGCAAGCAGGAGGAAGGGAAGAAAAGTACAGTTACAAATCACCCCAGCTGTAAAAACTGCTCCCTTTGTTAAATGGCCCTTAGTGAGTGGAGAGAAGGTGAGAATTTACAGAAGGGTCTTTGTCATTTAAATGGTATCCCGTGTTGCTTTTTCAAAACTTCCTTAGATGTAATGAAACGAACTACTTTCCAGTTCCAAGCACTAAAGGCCACAGACTTGGGGTTTTGAGTTGGATTTTTTGAACTTTACTGACCAGGGAAAACTAGGAGAGATATCACTGGCTCTTATAAAAGAGATAAATCACATTCCTGTATCTGTATACCTCCTACCTTCTGATTGCTTTTTACGTTTTTAAAACAACTAGACAGTTGAGATTTATCATTACTATGAAGCCTTCTACTTGTGAAACAAAGGAGCCTGATGAAAATAACTTTGTCATAACTTTCAGTGCTGTTTATTTTTCTTTCTCACCTCCAATAAAAAGGAACTTATCCCTCCCAATACAACCTAATCTTTTTATTTTTTAGGGAACAGAGAGTAGTGACAGGCAGTTTGACAATAGTGATACAAACTGCACATGACTTTTGTATGCAACGAAATAGGAAGACTGGCACACAATGTGAAAAAAGCAAGCTCTGGAAGATGCTTGTTTTCTTGGATATGAAATGGTTTGCATATTTTTTTTGAGTTCTTTTTATTTAGAAGGGAAAAGCCTCAGCCTACATTCTTTGGAAACATCACATCCTAGAGGTAATATGCAATAGGGATTTTGGTCTGCCCTGTTCAATTCACCTGTGCAGGGAGGTATATTCCACAAAAGGCAAACACAGCCTCCGTGAGGAGCAATACACCCAGCCTGCACACATCCAGCAGACTGAATAAAAAATGCATTTAAACACCCTGAAATATTCATTAACTGCAGAGAATTTCATTCAAAGCCTACAGGACCCTCCTGCACTAGCATCATAAGAAAAGACACAACTTTTGGCAATTGTACAATGTGCTTTCCAACACACTTGCTTGAAATTACGGAGATGAGATACAAACTTCCCAAATTTCAAACAATGATTGTCCTTTTCCTTCACAATGTTTAATGTTTTCTGTTGTGGGGAGATGCAGCTATTCATAAGCAGTAAGTTTGATCCTTAGGTCTCCTGTCAACTTCAATTCACAGATTTTGAGAAATGGTAAATATTGCAAAATTAGTTCTAGTATAATATGGAAAAGAAGTTCAAAGACAAACACTCTCTCTTCACAACAATTAACCAAAAGAAGCAACATCCTTGTAATTCCATGCAACTGCCTCTCTAAAGTATATTTGAATCACTATGGCTTGTTGCTTAAACAGATCAAATAGGAGTAACTCTGGGCAGGTAATCCAAGGGCATTATTTCCACCACAATAATGCTTTTACATTATTTTCCTATCACCAAGCTTAAACACACATTATAAGTACTGACTGACAGAAAGATATGAAAAGGCATTTTCCATTTTCCAAAGCATGGGAAGTTTTGAAGGGAGGCTATTCTGATGTGTTTTTCCTGAAAGATCACCTGCTGCTGAACTAGCCTGTGTGGGCTATAGTGCAACTGTGTCCAATGTACTTAACCAGCAGGAACATGGGCCACTGTGGTGCCCTTCAGAGGGACCTCAACAGGTTGGAGAGATGGGCACAGAAGAACCAATTGGAATTCAATAAGGGCATGTGCAGGGTCCTGCACCTGGGGAGTAATAACCCCAAGCACCAGTACAGGTTGGGCACTGACATGATGGAACAGCTCTCTGGAGAAGCACCTGGGGGTCTTGGTAGGCAACAGACTGTTCATGAACCAACAGTGTGCCCTTGTGGTTAAGAAGGCTAATATAATCCTGGGATGCATTAAGAAGAGCATTGCCAACAAATCGAGGGAGGTGATCCTGCCTCTCTACTCAGCCCTCTTGAGGCCACTTCTGTTGTGCCCAGTTCTGGGCTCCCCAGTACAAGAGGGACATGGAGCTCCTGGAATGGGTCCAGCTGAGGGCAGTGAACATGATTAAAGGACTGGAGCACCTCACTTATAAGAAAAGGCTGAGGGAGTTGGGCCTGTTCAGTCTTGAGGTGGCTGAGAGGTGACCTGATCAATGTATTCAAGTAAATGAATGGGAAGTGCCAAGACAATGGAGCCAGACTCTTCTCACTTGTAGAAAGCAATAAAACAAGAGGTAATGGTCGAAAACTGATGCACAGGAAGTTCCACCTGAATACAAGGAAGAACTTTACTGTGCAAGTCACTGAGCACTGGAACAGATTGCCCAGAGAGGTCATGGATTCTCTCTCACTGAAGGTATTCAAGACCCGTCGGGATGCAATCCTGAGCCATGTGCCTGCTCGAGTAGGGAGGTTGGACCAGATGACCCACTGTGGTCCCTTAAAACCTAACTAATTCTGTGATTCTGTGAATGCCAAACTTATTATTGTTTTCATTTCCTCACCTGTTTGCACCCTTCTTCTGGTTCTTACAGCTTGGAATATAAGTTCTTTTCAGGCAGATAGCAGGGGTTTAATTTGTACAGCTCCTAGCAAAACACTCTAGGACTAGAGCCATTAGATCCTGCGGTAGTTTGGGTGTTTGCTGAGAGCTGACATAGTGGCAGATCTTCACACTGCCAGAATTGAACCAGGGTGTTCAGATGGATACCTATACTCACTAAATCACAGCACCCAGGGGTTCATGTCAGCATCAGTCAAGGTATTTGTGGTCCAGAAACCAGTGAGGTCCAGAAAATCAGCTAAAAAGGCAGAGGAATAAAGAAGATGCAGAGGACAGGCAGCAGCTAAGTGAGGAGTTACACTCCATTCCCTGCCCCAGACCTGTGTCAGTATGGTGTGCTAATGCTGCTTGTCTCGAAGATGTAGCAATAGTGACACAGGCACTGCCTAGCCCAGACTTTTGGAATGTGTGAGAAGCACACAATGGCACAGCTCGTCTGTCACCGCGCACGTGGTGCAGCTCGTAGCAGCATACGGCACTGGCGTGGGGAGCAGAACATGCCTGGCACAGCTCGTCTGTCACCGTGCACGTGGTGCAGCTCGTAGCAGCATGCGGCACTGGCGTGGGGAGCAGAACATGCATGTAGTTCATACAGGAGAACAAATATTTTTGGTTAGCTTAGTCTAATTTCTGCCACACTGAGCAAATTGTGTACTGTGTGTGCACTATTGTATCCTCAGTCTACAATCATGTCAGTGCCAGCTCACACTGTCACACCCTTGACAACAACATTAGTTCAGATTTGGTCCTCAAATCAACAAGGCATCTGATGGCAAGCCACAGGCTGCTACATCCAGAATGCCCTGCACTTCAGGGTGGTTTTTTCACTTGTCTGCTACACATTAATAATAGCCCAAAGGGTAGGGAGAAGCTCCTGGAGCACTCCTAGCAGGTTCACCCTGTTGGATCCTGCTTACAATGGGAGCTCCTCATCCCACCCCGGCAGCACTGGTGGCCGCCGAGGTGGTAGAGTGAGTACTGGTCATGGTCAGGCCTTCACCTTCAGCCTTAAAGGCTCCTCAGTGGAGCAAGGTCTGCAAACCACATGCCTGAGAGATGGCAGTATGGAGTTTGAGTGGGAGACTCAAGTGGGACAATGGGAAGAGAGCGCGAGATGGAAATACCTGACAGAGAACAGCAGGGAAGAGAATTGCAAGGATAAACATAGGAGGATTTGGGATATTTGTCTGGCTGCATGCAAGCAATCTTTGGACCCTCAAAAAATCCTGGACCTGTCTCAATAATTATTGAAAGAAAAATGGAGGGGAAAATATATTTGGCTTTACTAGAATACCAGGTGGCTTCACTGTTTGGCAACCATCTGGTCTCAGTTTTCTCTTTGTTAGTAGCACCAGCATCAAATGAGACAGAAATAGGAAATGTTAACTATTAAAATATACACAATTAGACAAATAAAAGCCACCATCAAGCAAAGGGAATCCAGCAGATGGACAACAGTGTGAAATGCATGGCAAATAATTTAAAAATAAATAAATAAATAAAGGCACAGCCATCCTGAAGTATAACTAAAACCAGTTAATGTTTGTAATATTGCACATGAATTATGATACTTTTGCTAATGGTTTCTCCTTGTCCTCCCCTCCAGCTCCTCCATACACCGTATAGTAAAAGAACTGCAGAAACAGCCAGAAATATTTAGATTACAAAGACATCTCAATGCAGAAGAGTAAAACTAGGGGAAGGAGGGAAAAAACAGCAGCACCAGAGCTGTAGGTGAGTACAAAGGACCAGTCCAAAGATCCACATTTATTGCTGTGTCATTTAAAATTAAATTAAAAAGAAACCATATTTGAATTTCACATGGAACTTTTTTGTCAAAGATAGTAGTAACTGCACAAAGCGCTTAGGACTTCTCTGAAGTGTCATTGCTTCAAGATGATGGTTATTGTCCCAAAAAAAGATCAGTTATTACTTTAAAATGCAAGGCTAATTTTTCAGATGGGGGGAGAACAAAGACTATATGCAGGTTCATTTGCCTCCATGAAAAACCTCTTGTTTGCTCACATGCAGCAGACAATTATGTGACATTGTTTCTGCCTGTTACTAGTCTACTAATTTTGCAGGCAGAGTTTAAGACTTTGGCACAAAGTGTTTGCTCTTTTATTTTAGAATTTATCTGAAATTATTAATTACTGGTAATTTCCAGCTGAGGCCGTTTGTAGTTCAGCCTAATAAGAGAAGTAGTGCTGAATGGAGATCAAAGGACACACCAGGCACAGAGTGAGCAAGAACCTCTGATAAACATCAGGAGCCCTGAAAATACAGCAGCACAGCCACTGGGCTGCATCCCCACAGCATCCGTGGGAAATCCAGTTCAAACCTGCTATTGAGAACTCTTCACTGGCATCTTTTACCAAAAACACTAAGAGTTAATTAGAGCACCATAGCCTCAATTCCGTAACTACTCTATTCAAATCATGACAAAAATATCTGTGGAAACACTGGCTAACAGAAGACCAATGACCCTTTCTCTTCTCAGCCATCCACCACTTTGCCAAGTGAGTAAAAAAATTTAAATTACAGCACAGAAAACATGCGACTGAGATAGCTCAGGAAAAGAACAGAAAATTACCTGAGAAAACATTGTTGGTATAATTCTACACTTCAAACTAATCTATTAAATTTCATCTCCATTTCTATTAACTCTTTAACAGTCAATATAAAAGATATCCCAGTTTTAAGGAGAAAAATTAGTCACAAATCTGTATTGCCATAACTCTTACCAAATACTTGAAGACTTAGAATGAAAGGCCCTATCTAAACTGTATTTTGTCAAGGATTTTTAGAGTCATTTTGGTAACATGGAAATAATCAATACATAGAGGGTGGATTATTTTACAAAAATTCCCTATCATGCACACAATCTTCTAGAATTTCTTGCTTCTGTTCTCTTTGATGTGATAACTATTAAAACACTACGTGTAAAAAAATTCTTTCAAAGTGTTTTCAAACTGGGAGCATGTAATTCTCTCAGAGCTATTCAAGCCTGCAATTATTTTAAATGCTGAGAGTAGCATGTAAAATCAGACAAGCTGATATTTGTTACCAAGATGCAGAGTGTTACTACTATGTTTTGACTTAGGAAAGCCATCCTCAACTAGCTGAAAGTATTGCTTTTTTTAAGTGTCAGTGGGTATTTATATCACAGTTCATCATAATCATCTACAACAGTTTCTCTTTAAGAGTAAAATGTATGAATTAATTTTTCTTAGATTTATCTATAAATCACCATAAAGCTGGCAATTTTGACTGGGAAGTCAGGAAATCAGTTCAGCAAATATGGTAAACTGATCATAATTTCTGTCATTAGGTGTAATATATAGTAGTGACTGTCCAGATAAACCATCGCAGATGTCATAAACCAGGCTGAGTAACCAGCCTGGTAGCACAACAGTTTTCTGTAACATTTCCCACATTTAAACCTTAAATTTAGAAACAAACAAATTCAAGAAAACTGTACCAGCTGGTGGAAGGAAAACACAAACAGATCATGTTCTGTTTGCATTTGAAATGGGAAGGTGGTGATCAAGCATCTTGTACTTTAGAGTTCTCAAAGTCCTTGCCTACTAATTAAATTCAGACACTGACCAGTGACACATTTCAGTTTGACCTCAGCCACCTAATGCTCTGGAAAGAATGTACAGGGAAAAAGGTCAAACAAATTCCAACTTACTTTTAACTACAGCCTGAATGCTCTGTGAACTCCACACATCTTGCTTCTCTAAACGTCAAAAAAGCTTCAGCAGAGCCCAGAGAAACATCATCTTTCCCATGAACCTTTTCATGATTCCTTCAGCTCACACTAAAGCAATTCCATGACTCCAGTAATTACATACATATCTCACAACCAAGAAAGACTCAGTAAGCAAAACAGGACACTTTTTTCTCCTCAAGAAAAATGCAAAGGTTACCCAAGCACTGTGTATATTATCTCCTCCAAAGTGATATAAAGCCCTGAAAGTTAGTGCTGATTTTACTGAGAGTTTCATAAGTAAATCCACATAAATCTGGCGTTTAGGTCAACCCGTTCCTTTTACCATAGTGCAATGGAAGTGCCAGGTGCAATTCTAGCTGATTCAGCTGGAATTTGTGCCAGGAATTCAAGGGAGTGTACAGGGCTACAGATGCTCAGCCACATTTTGAATGGTTGCAGTGTATGCTTTTCACGTGTCTCAGCTGCTCTGCCAGCGAGTGCAATGGAGACAGTGCCACAATCCCAAACTCACGTTTCCTGCTTCAAAGCAAATACTGCCAGATGTGCTATCTCCATTCATACTGCCACGCACAGGAACTCTAGATGAGCTTGAGAAAGGCTTCTCAGCCCCCTGCTGAGCCATCAGTCACGTTATTAGTTGACCCTCGATGTGGAGAAAGCAGAAGGCAGGAGCAGAGTTTGTGCCTGGATACTTTTTTGCAACACATTCTGAAATACCATCCCTCTATTCCTTTTAATTTGCTGAAAACAGTACAAACACAATGTAAAAGCCTCACTAAAGAATGATAACAATTCTTCTCATTCACTTAGCCATTCATAAGTCCTAAAAGCACAGGTTTGAAATGCACATACAATGTTTGGTCTTCCCTTATCAAGTGGCAGAGAGCACTGCTCAGAGAATTAACTAATTATGAGATATTCACCACCCAAAACCTAACACTGCAAAGGGTTCAAAACCCTCCAAAGTAAGCCAGAAACATTACAACCATCTTTAACACGTATTAAGCCACAGACACTTGAGAAACTGAGTGAATAACAAACACAGGGTGGACTTAGCTCCGTTGTAGCTCTTTCTCCAGCCCCTATCACATTAGTGCACAATCACACAATAATTAGCAGGAACACATAACGTCTTCTAAAAAGGCCTGTTTGACACAATCCTTCAAGGTCCATTTTCAAGATGTCTAAAAGTTTAAAGTTTTTTTCTTCTTAACCTCTTCTGTCTCCCATGCTCTCCTGCTTTTTCTTCCCTTTTTCATCTCCCTTCCCCCCCTAACCCATCAGCAGAGATGGAGCTTTTTTCTTTACGCTCATAATCAATCCTCCCAAGCTGGATTCCACTGCATCTTGACATAACAATCAATTACTTTCCACAACTAAGAGTTTCCAGAAGAAAACAAAAAAGAGTCCAACATAAAGCTTTCTTATTTGTTTTACAAAAGCAAACATGAACCTTTGAACAAAATTTTAGGGAGAAATAGCTATAAGTTTCATAGATAACTGTGTTGTTTGAGTACATAAAAAATTCTTTTCCTAAGTGATCAGAGAACGGTAACTGTGTTGTTTGAGTACATGTAAAATTCTTTTCCTAAGTGATCAGAGAAAAAGTCAGGAGGCTGAAAAGTGCAAAACATGAAAAATGAAGGGCAGATTATTAACAGAAGACTGTAGAAACACAAGGAAACTAACTGAAATAAAAATGAAGAGAGGGCAAGACAAAAAAAATTAATAGGAAATAAATAACAGACTATGTTCAGAATCTTCACAGCATCATTCTCATTTACGAGTACCTTTTCTCTTGTCTAATTCACAACTCAGGCTTTTATTCAGAGAGTCAACTCACCTCAAGACTGTAGAATAAAGAAAATGGAATAATAATAGGGGCAGTACTGTAATACTAAATGTTTTAAAGAAAGCAAGATCCAAACCCCAAGGATCTACCCATTCTTAAGAAAATCCAATTACCAATATGTAGTTTCTTGGCAAAAAATACTATGCATATACTGTCTGATACCAGCAAGCTAAATCTGAAATCCCAAATGAGTGTATTTATAATGCTGAACATGAAGACAGCGTTACTGGTTTCACTTTCCTTTTTATACAACAGGAAAAAAACATCAATATGTTATTTCCTAACTGCAAGACATTTTCTCACACATTTATTTTGTTATATCCTGAAACACAGGAGGTCAGTACTGCACTATCGTAAGAGTTTTCTGACATCAGCTGCCATAGAATTGAAAGAAAGTTTTCTTATTTTCAAACATATGGTCTGATATATTTCCCAGGAGGGAAGAAGGCAACAGTTAACCCTCTTCCTTGTTCTTTATTCCTATTTTGTGACTAAACCCATTTTTATAAAAAAGAAGTTGCTTTAATCTGGGGGAATTTATTTCTTTTCTTCCTTTCTGAAACTGCATCTTGAGCCTTACAGTTTTAAGGCTTCCTGTACAATTACTGTGCTGCATCCACATAATTCAGATGCTTTAATTCACTCTTCTTTTGATGAAGGATCGAATCTGATATCTTTTTCTGCTTCAGTTTATATTTTAAAATAAGACAAAAGTTTGCAGCACATACTGTTTATACAAACATGGATTGTCATGTAATCATTTTGCCACAGCTTTTGCTTTTAGTTTCTCCTATTAACCCATGTGAAGACACACTTTTACACATGTGCTACAGTAAATGCTCATCATATTTTGAAGGAAAAAAAACAACACCAGGGAATTTTTCCACATGACACTCTCAGTGAACTCCAGTGAACTCCTCCTCCCACTCCTCACAGTATTTGTATGATGGTTTCTGTTGCATTCACAATCTGTGCCCCTTGAACAGTGCTATCACCAACTGCAATACAAAAATCAATATATATCTATCAACATCACGAATACAATTTTATTGCCTGATTTTATTGCCTCTTCCAAAAATTCAAAAATAAATCTTTTTTAAAGCATCACTCCAGCAATCTCCCTTCAAACTAATAATAAACAGCTAAAAAAATTTTACGTAAACAGTAACAGAAAAATATACACCTACAACATAAGTCCTAGGAGAGCTTCTATCCTATCTAAGCTTTAAAATTAGACTATTCTACAAGGCATAAAAAGTCTAGAAATTTCACTGCTGTTTAAACACCAATGTATTTCAACCCAAAATGGCCTTGTCCCTGAGGAATATCTGCTAAATATAAGAAATGTTTGGCTAAAACAACTAAACAGTATCATAAAAAGCACTTTCATTGTCAGACAGTGCTTATTGGATATTATTATTCTAGTGAGATAAAAATAAGACTATTGTCCTCATTTTAGAGACCACAGAACTAACACATGAAGACAAACTAAGCACACCAGTTACTAAAGCAGTGAAGAGCAGACCTTAAAAGCTCTTAATTTATATCACAGTTTACTGAAATATATTTCCTTTTCAATTGTAGGAATTTCATTCATTTTAAAATCCCCTGGACTCTAAACAATGGTATCATACATATTTATTACATTTCAGCTGTGTTCAGAAAACTTTTTTTTTAAAATCACCAAATCAACAGTCTTTATTTTCATGAGGAGCCACTGCAAAGCAGGCTGGAGATCATCTGGCCTAAGCTTCTATTGAAAGCATGGCTTTACATCAGGTTATCCAGGGCCCTGTCAAGCCAAACCTTGATTTTTTCCAGTAAGGGACGTTTTGCCACTTCTCTGGGCAACTTGTTTCAGTAGTTAATTCTCTGCATGATGATGCTATTTTTTCTTATACCTAGGACAAAGTTTCTCTGAAAACAACTATTCTCATTTCTTCTCCTACCATCACAAAACTTTGTAAAAAGAGAACCTCCACTTTGTCTGCATATATCTTTAAGCATGGGATGATTGTGGTTAGGTTCCTCCTTAGTCTTCTCTTCTCCAGGCTGAGAAAATCCAGTTCTTTCCGTCCTACTTCAAACATGAAATTCTCCTTCCTTTTTATCACCCTTGTGGCTGTACTGCAGCTGACTGGGATGTAGGTAATTTTCTTCATAGCAGCTTGTATGGTCCTGTGTTTTAGATTTGTGACCAAAACAATGCTGATAACACTAATGTCTCAGCTGTTGCTGAACAGTATTTGCACAGTATCAAGGTCTTCAACACTTCTCAGTCTGCACCATCAGTGAACAGACTGAGGGTGTGCAACAGATTGAGAAGGGACACAACCAGGCAGTGAAGGCAGAGAACTCATTTTAAGATATCACCTCTTCCAAGCATAATACTTGATTTTATGAAAAAAAAAATTTTACTGACTTTTATGTACTAGTTACCTTAGTACTTTTTTTTACTTCTAATTAACCAAACCCAGGGGTCAGCTTGTATCAGAAGTGTGGAATGAGACCATTAAAATGGAGTTCTTAATGGAATTGGTTAGGATTTTTTGATTTTTTGAATTACAACCTTAGGGCAGAACATGCTTTTCAAAAAGCTATTACATGACTTAGAAGACTGTCTCAAAAAGCAATTGAATAATTTGAATCCTTAAGACTGATTTAAATATTCAGGTGTTCCATTTGTAATGAAAATAAATTGGTCTTAGGCACTTGGGGGAACTGACTCTTTGGTTTGGAAGTCAGAACATAAAGGAGCTGAGATAAAAGAAAACCTTATCTTACATTTCATTCTTCATAACTTTAAAGTTACCAAACATCATTTTTTTCCTGTAGTTCTTCCACCACCAAAAGGCAGAGTTGGTAGAATACAAGCAAAGAAAAGCAATCTTTATTAGCTTTCCACTTTCTATTTTCCTAAATTTACATCACATACAATGAAAAGCTTAAGGCATTTGACTCTTGCAGCTCACAGGCAGTTTGCTATAACTAGGTGTCTGAACAGAAAAGTAAAAGGTAGCCTGGGCTGAAAAGCAGGTCATTGTAATAGACAGTCCTAATCTTGCCATTAGCTCATAAACTGCAGATTTAGCTGTTCTACATCCAGTGTTTCACATTCCTACCCATAAGCTGGAGCTCTGGAAAGTTACACACACCCAAGCTTGGATCAGCTTGTGTTACTGTGACCGGAGAGATTCCAGCAAAATAAATTCAGGTACCACCTCAGACTGGAAGGAGAGAGGCCCTGGAAATATGCACAGCTATTAAAGAGGGTCACTGCAAAGTTAAGTTGCAAAGGAATCATTTTGGCTTTGGAGATAAATTTAACTAATTTCAGAAGAAGATTCCCAAAGACAGATGGAACCACAGGAAGAAGTGATCCAGCTTCTGATTTACTGTTGTTATCTTCAAAACTAATAGAAAACAATGAAAAGGTAGTGCCTGAAACTCAGGAACAGAAGTCTAATAAACTTTGTTGCAAGGTGGTCTCGATTGTTTCTAAACAAGTCTCAGAACAGGTGCATAAACATGAGGACAAATTACAGCTGAACATGAGAAGATTGTCATGATTTGGAGTTCAGATGAGGGAGACTCAGATGGTACAGAAATCTCAAAAATGTGCCAAAACAGCCCTTTACTTCTAAATGATCAGATTTGTAAGTGACACCTAATGCTCTGACAACAGCCAGGAGTTATTTAGCATGTGCTCACCAGAGGCTTTGGGATTTACTTTGTATCATGCCAAAAGCAATGGGTAAGATGGTATAAAGGAGGTGGGTGAGAAGGCAGCCTGCTTTCTAGGGCTACCCAGTCAGGTCTAAGAGAAAACTGGGTGTCTGGGAAACACAGGGTTAACTCTGGCACTATAAACAGAATTGGAGGGAGAGCCTTCTGAAAGAAAGATTAGGACTGGAATTGCAACACAGCCACACAAGGGAATCATCAGCAAAACTACTTTCACAAGGAAGAGGTAACCGGGGCATTTTGAAAACACAGAATTTGGGGATCCTTCATTTGCACTGGCTTTTTTCCAGCTTTTTGGCCCCTCACTACAGCTCAAAGGGATCAAGGCAAGATGTTGTGCTGGCTCCAGCAGCCATGGGGACAGCTGCAGCTTCTTCAAAAGAGGAGAAACTTAAGTTATTTTAGGATGTAACATCTCTATAGGTCTCCATGAACTCTACCAG
This sequence comes from Acanthisitta chloris, assembly GCF_000695815.1. Taxonomy (NCBI): domain Eukaryota; kingdom Metazoa; phylum Chordata; class Aves; order Passeriformes; family Acanthisittidae; genus Acanthisitta; species Acanthisitta chloris. Next base: position 70,657 of record NW_008691839.1, read on the forward strand.
AAAGCAGGGGATGCTATTCAAGGTGCATTACATGAAGTTAGGCCTCAGTGTAGTTATCTATACACAGTTAACAAAGGGCAAACTTCAGCATAAGAAAGATTCTGCCCTTGATTAACACATTTTAACTTCCTCTGCACATGCAGGTGAGCTTATGGCAGTGTAATAATAGTGTGGCACTACTGCATAAGGTTCAGCACGTGTTACTCTCTAGTTTGTAAAAAGCACTTGTTTTTATTTGCACTAATTCACAAAATTCAGTAATTGGCAAGAGGTTGTTCCCCCACATTAGTGCAAATTAGCAAGGTTCCACTTAATTTTCTCTAATTACTGGACTGAAAAGGATGATCATGTACATAGACAGATAATTAGCTAAGTGGGTATTAACTGAGTTTTTGTGCGTGTGAATCATGTGAGAGATAATTAGCTAAGTGCGTATTAACTGAGTTTTTGTGCGTGTGAAAATCTCCAATCATTCAACTAGACACTGACTCAGGCATTTCCTTTTGAGATGGATGTTCCCAATGAACCCCATTAGCTCCCCAAAGCTGCATGGCAACAGCTGGAAATCAGTGCAGGCAACACTCAAAGAAAAATGGGCTCGAACACAGGATGAGAGATAATTAGCTAAGTGCGTATTAACTGAGTTTTTGTGCGTGTGAAAATCTCCAATCATTCAACTAGACACTGACTCAGGCATTTCCTTTTGAGATGGATGTTCCCAATGAACCCCATTAGCTCCCCAAAGCTGCATGGCAACAGCTGGAAATCAGTGCAGGCAACACTCAAAGAAAAATGGGCTCGAACACAGGAGCAGCTATTCCCTTCTGAATTGGACTGCCTCGTACTAATTGAGAACAACTTCACCAGGCTGACAGAGCCTGTAGCTCCAACATGATAAAAATGATGTTTACAGTCCCCAGGGGGACTGAATAGAAGTCTGCCTTCATGCATAGGAAATATTAGCAATTGCATTGGTTGTGAAAACCAGCTGCCTGACCACCCCCTCCAACACCAAAAACACTGGACAGAGGCTGTCGCTTCGGGAAGCACAAGAGCAGCCACAGAGTCAAACAGAAAATATGCACAACTGACCAGCACTGGACTGAGCAACATACAACAGGTAATGCTATTGTAACAGAAATCAGATTGAATTGAATGTGAGGTAAGAAAGCACTGGGGCAATAACCTCCGTTTTTCAATAGCATACATTCCTACCATAATCGAAATATACACAATGCAAACATCCTTAAGACATAATATGCTTTAGTAATGTATTTCCAAATCACAGTCAGGATAATAGCTAATATTTTTTTCATTTCTGCTGCAAGAACACATGCCTCAAAGAAGAAAAACATGGTAAGTAAAGGAAGATAGGACATAAAACAATTGTAATTCACGTGCTTGTTTCTGATCTGCTCTTTCAAATAAAATACCAAGCAGAAAATACATTTTCCCAACCTTTTTTTTCCTTTCCTACATGAAATATCTACCTGTTCCCTTAGACAGACAACATCTCATCAAGCAGGAAATACATTTTCCCAACCTTTCTTTTCCTTTCCTACGTGAAATATTTGCCTGTTCCCTTAGACAGACAACATCTCACCATCACTGCTGCAGCTCATTAACATCAGCATACAACTGAAAAAAGAAATCTCGAGTAAACCAAATATCCAATAACATGAAGAAGTTCCTAGTTGATAATTTGATTTCATACACTTAACTATGTTCCAAGTGAAGAATTTGCAGTCAATTTATTGACAGACTGAATATCTGCATTGCTCTGTACAGCCTCAGAGAGAGATGTCCAAATATCAAAGTACAGTGTTTAACTGTTTGCAATACAAACGACTCAGCTGAATAAATTCATTTAGCTGAGGACTCATGCTATAGCAGCAGCTACACTGCTGCTGCTGCCCAAGCAGCTACTGAGGACTACACCACACAGAGCAACTTCCTGCTGTGACTTTATACTGTCTGCTTGTTTCAGCAAAAGGGTATTTTCCTTTGATTTCAGTAAAATTCCAAGTTCTAATTCCCATCATCAGTGATGCACCCAGAGTTTTGACGCAGGGAGGAATAAATGAAAAATTAAAACCGTGCTATTTTAAAATGAAATAGGAGCTTCCTTCAGCATATGTTAGAAACAAATCTGACTATTACTGAAACACTCAATTCTGGCCAAAAAACTTCTCTGTTTTATCTGAATCAAAGGCAATATTTATAGATACGAAAAATAACTCAATTGATTAACCTTATATGATTTACAGAATCAAAGAAACATTTGCTGAGAATGAGCTAATTGCTCTTGTTTACTTTATATTGTAACTATTAAAAGTTGAGAAAACTAACTTTCATTTAATACACTTGATTATTTACCAGTGAAGATGTCCCCAAAGTACATAAACTCTTAACTAGTACAACACAATTCTCTTGCAAGCAGACAGAACTTATGACTCAAAAACACTCCAATACTCCAGGAATTGATGCTTATGTTAAAGCATTAAACAATACAACAAAAATAATTAAACAGAAATGCCTGTCAAGAACATTTAAAAACATCAGCTCATCAGCAGCAGGCAGGACTTTCCTCAGAAAGAGGAAGTGTCCAAATTGGATATTTCTGCACACCCTATGCTTCTACTTTTTTTAAAAAAAAAAAACAAACCTCAATATCTATGGTCACCAGGAAGTTCCTTTCCATCCTTTCTGAACAGAAGGAAGCAGCAGGGTTAAAACACTAACCAAAAGAGCCTTTGGTGAATAGCATCACCATGTTTCTCAGAACAAGACTGTTCTATATAGTTCTAGAAAATGTGATCAGCATAATTTTCCACAACCTGCTGGTTCAGGATAGCAGATATGCTTCTCACTAGACTTCTGATGTACCCTATCTCTTTTCAGCATTTTTTCTTGCATTTGACTACAGTGCCCTGCAAAGCCAAATTTGGTCTGGTTATCATGTCAGCCATGATCAAATGCTGCCAGCTATGTAACAAGGCATCAGATTCTACCCTACTTTAGAAGTCTTTATCTGAGATAGCCATGATGCTTTTTACAGTGATAATGGGCAGAAACAGGCATTTTTAGGGACACTGCTCATACAACGTGTTTGATATTCTGATCCATCCCAATCATATTGCATCCCAGGTGGCAGAAGAATACTCCCCTATGGTTTTGGCATCCACAAAACCAGGGAATTTTAGAAGTTTTCACTTACTACCAATCCACCATACACCAAAAGGTGTATTTGTAACTCTAACTCGTTTGAAGCACAGGGATGACTGCTCTCTAGAGTCCTGCTCTCCACATCCCCACTTAGCAGCTGCTGACCCACTGAGCTCACTGCCAAAAGCCTTCCAGGGCAGCAGCTCCATTTTACATTGGTATCACTCATTTCAAAATATTCCAAATCCTGCAAGCTCAAGTCACTTATTATCACCAGAACCTGTCAGGTTAGATCACAAAGTAGAACTAATATGAAGTAAAAGCAAGAGCTGGGCTTAAGGCTGTAAAATAGGATGAGAGATGAGAAAAGGAAGGGACTTAACTGAAGGAGTTAAAAGGATGGAAGAGTAGCTTCTATTGCAGTAGCTGATGGAGAAAACAGCAGCAGTATTGAAAGACTCCAGTGTTCAGTCCATAAACAGTGACCACAGGCTCAGGCTGGTGGCAAAGGCCACCAGGTTCCCAAGGCATAGTGCTAACAATGTCAGGGTTTACAGGCCAGTGATGTAGCAGAAAGTCATGACTCAAGTCAAATACGCCATTATTTGATTTCTTTTTTCATTCTCCTCTTATGCACAGATAAAAGCACTTTCCTTTGATCAAAACAAGCGACGTATCCCACTTCTCATTTATCTGAAATGCACCATGTGCACAGAGCCTGGCTCTGGGATGGGTCCTTGCCTTCCAGCCTTATCACCCGTGCACTGGAGCATCCTCAACAGGCTTCTCTCTCCTACTCCCTTCTTTACAGGGCTGAGCAACTTGGACCACTCTTCTGACCATGTTTTCACATTTAAATGGCTATCAACAATTCATTTACTGATAATTATATTATGCTATTAAAAAGCTATTTTGTGTTGCAAAAATCAACACGACTTGATATATAAGTGGCAATTTCATTCCCATTTGCATCTCTTCTTCTAAAGCTTTAAGGCAGTTTATCTACACTTCCTGAAAAAAATTTAAAACAAGAAATTTATGCTTCATTTTACCCGGTAAAATTATTTTCATTCAAGTGAAATACAACAATTTTTAATTCACAAGATATTTAAAAATAATATAGCTAATGTCAATATGTAGAAATGTTTATATTTTAAATAAAGCTGAAGTTTCAGTTTATATAAATACAAAATATTTACATTTCAGTCATTGCTAGCAGTAAGCTACAGGTCTTTTTTTCCCCCTTTATTCTTCTTTTAATTAAAACAACTTATATATTTTGTCCTTCAAAATTTACAATCTAGTAAGCTGCTAGAAAAAAACCAAAACTGTTCCTGGCAGATTCTATCATCAAATCTTTGGAAAAAAAAGAAAAAAACAAAACTGTTCCTGGCAGATTCTAACATCAAATCTTTGGAAAAAAAAGAAAAATGTTTCCACCAAATACCTTCAAAGCTCTAAAATTTGGTGCAATTAAAGTGCTTGGTATTTTCTTCTATTCTTCTATTTATTTTGGGCAAGGTTAAACATTATACTAATCCTGCTCTTTTTCCTTTCTCTTTTTTCCTGACCCTTTCACTTGAAAGCCCATCAAGATAATCTCCTGCAAGCATAGCACTACCTGACAAACTCTCACCCCGAACAGACCTCAATCCATCCTGCCAGGCAGCAGTTACAAGAAATCATTGAACTCTGAATGGTCCCTGCACCATCTGAGAATAAATCAGGAGGACAATATATTTCTTGGATCTAAAACAGCCCCATCAATAAGTAACCTAAGCATCAGGAAAATGACCAACTAAAATGCTGACGAACACTCATGGCCTTTTATTGGGGTCAAGGGGTAGGACTGCCCAGGATCCCTCCTGCTTTTCTTCTTCATCCAAATACTCTGAAAGGCCTAATTCCATGCAATTTTGGATTCATGGGTTGTTTTGGCCTTGCACCACCAGGCAAGCCAAGGCCAGTTTCTCCTTTCTCCTGCTCACAGTCACACTCAGCATATTAGAAGAGCTCTTTGCACCGTGAGCAGACAGCTCAGACTACTGATGGGTCAGAAATTATCAAGAACTGAAAAACAAATTCAAAGACAAGCAGAGAGAAACATCCTCAGGGCTTCAAAGTGCAAAAAGCATCTCTTGCTGGAGCAGACAAAGCCCTTCTGCAGCTATTCAAAACCCAGAAGCCAGCATACTATGTTAGTGGGGAAACATGGGGAATGAGAGAGATTTTGTTTAGTCAGTTTTTAATTTCTCCACTAAGGCTAAAGCTGGTTTTGCTGTTTCATTTGCTTAAAGCTTCTATTTTGTTAGACTTCCAATTAAGAGAATGTGACACTCTCACCAGGCTTGGATTTCTCCTATTAAGCAGCTTTGCTGGTCATTTTGTTAATGCCACCTCCAGAACAAATGCTGACAGAAAACAGAATTAATAATGGATTTAAAGGGTACTACTCAGTTGCCAACTCACACAATGGGAACAGCTGTTTTACATAAAGTAAGAATATGCATCTGGATAGACTTTTTTGTTAAAAAAAAAGCCAAAGAGGTAAAGAAATCCAGCCACTCTCAACTGTTACACAGAAATCTTTAACAATTTAAGATACTTTAGCAGATAAAAGTAACTCTCAGACAAAATGCATACTTATAAAAGCTCTTCAAAAGCAGACTTACATCACAGTTAATCATGTGGGAAAAGTCTATAGGTAAACCAGTATTTTTTTTCTAAATATAGATCTAAAAACTGCATGCATTCTATGAAAAAAAATAACTGCATCAAATAAAAATAAATATAATCACGCTCATGGAAATTCTGTTCTCTAATTCTACACCCCCATCACAATTGAAATATACAACAAGTTTATTGGAAAAGACATTCAGTTATGGAATAAACTAACTATGGATTTGAGGTAATTTCCAGAGGTATGTTAGAGAAGGATTTGATCTCTCAATCTATCGGTAAACTGTAATATATGTTAAAACTTTTGATTTGCTTTCTCCTTTGAAAGGGAACTATGGATATCTGCAAATTGATACAACATTGTGAGCAATGACCATTCTCAAGAATCCTTGGAACTACAAAAACTGACATAGAATCATAGAATCTTAAGATTGGAAAAGACCTCCAAGATCATGAATTTCAACCTTTGACTGAACAGTGCCCATGTCCTCTTAACCACAGCATAAGTGCCAGGTTCAGTTGTGTCTTGAGCACTTCCAGGGCTGGTGATTCCACCACTTCCCAGAGAGCCTTTTCCAATGTTTAACCACCTTTTCAGTG
>NW_008691839.1:77110-77726 GCF_000695815.1 Acanthisitta chloris
GCCTTGTGAGACTGGAGCATCAGCCAGAAAAAAAAACCCTTATGTCTAAAGAGCAAGCATCACTCATCCTTGTGGAATAAAACTTAAAAAAGGGATAGGGACCTAATTCAAAACATTTTCAGAGAACCAATACAATTAGGAGAAACGCAATCATTTATCATATTCTTTCAACACGTTAATGTAAGGCCATAAGAATAAAGACAAGAAAAAAATGAAGAGAAAAATTAACCTTGCCTCTAGAAATTCTCTGTTCAGGACCTCTGAAGTTTGTTAAGAAATTGCCACAGATGAACATAAAAATTGGTTTCATTATAACAAGATGGATGACTAGCTTCATTCCTTGGTAAGAAACAGGTCAGTATTTCTGAAAAGATATGAGCTTAAAATGAGGAACTAAATGGAAGCCATTAATTGTCACAATACGAAGTGCCAAATGGATTAATCCTATGCTTTGATGTACAAAGAATTCATTGTTACAATCTCACGCTGGAAAAAAAATGTTGAGCTGTTACTTTGGATGAAAGGATATTAACAAAAATACTCATATGCCATTTTCAAATTATTAAATATGCCAGCTACTACCACTTGCTAGGGGAAAAATAGAGATCATTTATCC
>NW_008691840.1:0-49491 GCF_000695815.1 Acanthisitta chloris
CCGCGGTCCGTGGGACCCCCCGGGCTGGGCTGGCGGGAGCAGCCTCGTGCGCCGAGGGGACAGAGGGTCCCTGAATGCCCCGAGGGAGCCTTGCCCTGTGTGTCGTCTTAGTTTCATCAGGGTGGAGGACAGACTCACAGGAGCACAGAGACCTGTTGGCAGTGTGTGATCTCTCCTGAATTCTTTTGCATGTGCTACTCAAGTGCTTATTTTGAATAAACCTTTTCACTTGAGGTTTTGGCTGATCTTCAGTCCATGTGCTTCTGTTGTGCCTCCTCTTGGGCATGATGCAGGAGCCTGAAGTTAGCCCCAAGTGTGTGTCTCTGGTACAAGCCATGTGAACATTGTGAGCTAGCTTTCCTGGTCCTGAGCCTCTTCCTGTGCTTCTGGGGCTTTGTGGAGTGTGCAGTCCCCAGAGGAACTCACTTGTGGCTTCCTGAAGGCTCCTGGGAAACCTTGCAGGCATTTCCAAGCTCCAGGCTTGATTTATCTTTGGGCTTTTGTCAGTACCTTCTGAATTTGAAGGAAGAGTAGCAACATGTGGATGAGGAGATGCAATTTTGCTTATAGAAGTGATCTGTGAATCTGGAAAGGCTTCTTGCTGGAAGTTAGGTTCCAAAGTGCTTTGTGGGAAGCAGGAGCAGGTTGTGTAGAAGTTCTCTTCCCTCTCTCAGCCTCAGCTGTTTGGGGGAAGAACAATGAGTTCTGTTTGTCAGTGTTATGTACTGTAGATCTTCATGTCCTACAATGTTAACTTGTATCCCAGAAGGTTAATTGTACAGGGAAGGAGAATTCAATTTTGTATGACCTGTAACAGCTTTTATCTGTATCTTTATGGGCCAAGATTCAGGGGAGGATGTAAATAAACCCAAACCCTTTCAGGTAGAAAGCTCAGGAAAGAACAGGTTGTGTTGCCTCAGTTTCTCAGTTCAGAGACCTATAACTTCAGCCTGGGTTGGGTTGTGTTTTTTGTGGGTCCCAGCAGTGATTTGCTGCTCGATGTCACCCTGTTCATTGAAGACCTTGTGTTTAGTGTTGCCTCAGAGCACTGACGTATCTCCGTTTAGCAGAGCAGCCAGTACACAGCAGTATACTTGCTCTGAATGTTGTGCTGATGACTTTGTGGCTATTTTCAGAGCCATGGAGGACCTGGAAAATAACACCACTGTCTTCTCCACGCTGAGATCCCTCAACAACTTCATCTCCCAGCGCATGGAGGAGACGTCTGGGCTGGCCACGCCGGGGTCCTCGCAGAGGTCCTTACAGATCCAGTACCAGCAGAGGATGCAGGTGAGGTGTCCTCACCTTGGTGCTGCCTGCAGCATCCCTTCAGTGTGGCTGTGTGCTCCTTTGGATTCCAGGAATCAGGATTGGTTTCTTTCAGATCTGTCCATTCTTTCTGATGTTGATGTTCACACAAGCTCAATGATGGAAACTTTGCTCAACATTCTGGAATCTTTTCCAGAAAATATTTAATTTCTTTTCAAGTGTCAAACATATTTATTTCTGCTTTGTAAAAATTTAAGAAAGGTGTCTTCAATTTATTCCCTGTGCGAGTTATATCTGTGCACCAGCTCAGGAAATTAAATTGCAAGTTGTTTTCATACTGCTGAACAAAGGAGCTTTGTATCTGTTAACATTTTTCTAGTAAGACACTTTGTCACCTCTTTTTTTCCCCACAATTTTAAGGTCTCTTTGCCTGGACACATGCAGGAGACTTGCATTGTGCTGTGGCTTTGATATGCAAACCAGTTGTGCTTTCTTGTCCCCTTCAGTTTGTATCCACCCGGGGTTTTACTTCTTTTTTCTCTCAGCTACTTCATACTCCTAAAGCATAAAGTAAATTGACATCTTGGATCCTAAGGACTGTTTGTTAGGCTGGAATGAAGTTTCTTTGTTCTGGATCTTAATACAATTTCTATTTCAGCCTCTAAGTATAAAATAAGGGTGTTTTAATGTAAATCTGCTTTGCATTTGGAGTGCTGACAAAAATTGAGGCATTTTCTGTCTGTGCCTCACCTCTGGTGGCAGGTGGTCAGAGCAGGCTCTCTCTGGTTAGTCTCCATTAGCTGTGTGTAGACACTGACAGGACCTGAGGAATTCTGTTAGTGTTGTCTATGCTCTAAGGCAACTTCAACAAAAAAAAGGGAAGTGTAATGTTGCAGCATTTCTACCACATTGTAAAATGTAACAGAAAAACATGTTATTTTGCTCAGCAGTTACATTTTATTGGGAGCATGATCTCTGCCTCTTGGCTAGCTGCTCTTACTTTTATGCGGCTTGGGGAGTTTATAAATACACTTTTTTTTTTTAGAAAGACAAGTACATTTAGTCAGAGAACCTCTAGAGATCCTGAAAGAACTTGGAATTCACTTCTTCCCAACTCATCTTGGTTTGATGAGGGTTTCTGAGTGTGGTGTTGCTTGGTTTCCCCAGGAAACTGGGTGGTGTGAGAAGTGGATGGTGTGTGGCTGGGCTGGTGTGAGAAGTACCACACATGTGGTGACAGTTCCCTTGTCATTTGCCAAATGGCTGTAAGTGTCAGCTGAGCAGTGCAGGGTGGGAGGTTTGACATTATTGCTGTGCTCCTAATGGTGTGCAATGTCCTTTGCCACACATGAACTGGCCAGTTGGAAGAACAGGCTGGGCAGATCCGCTCCAAATCCCAACTGCTGCAGGTGGAACGGGAGAAGATGCAGATGGAGCTGAGCCACAAACGAGCTCGCATTGAGCTGGAGAAGGCAGCTAACACCAATGCCAGGAACTATGAGGTAAGTCTGGGGGTGCAGATGGCTTGAAATCTTAGGCCTCAGTCAGAACACACGTGGAGCATCTGCACTGGTGTTTTGGTTTGGATCAAGGATACACTCTTCCCTTCTCACGTGCAGTGCTTTGGTTTGCAGTGGACTGTCTCAGAATGTGGATAGTTCTGGGGATGAGACCGAACTGAAAGATGCAGTCCAGGAGCAAATCTAGTGTTCTCCAACTGCTAATGGGCACTGTCTTCAGAGCAGGACTGCAGCAGATGCATATTAAATGCTCCTGTGTTTGCATTTGTTACAGACATGCTGCTGGTGGTGGTGTGGGTGTCAAGTTCCCAGTACAACTGTTCTGCTCTGCAGATCCCCTCACAGTGCATTGCACTAACTTGCTAATGTGCACAAGTGTGTGAACTTGAGGCCGAGTTAGGCTGACAGACTGATGATGTGATCCCTGGGTCCTGTTGGTTTAGCAGTGAAGTCATCACGGGTAGCAATAACAAAAGGGATTTGTTATTTGTTTCTCCCAGGAGTATTTAATGGTTTTTCTCCTGGATGAGTTTAAACTTCTGCTGGCACCACCGCAAGTGTTTCGTTTGTGTGGCTGTAATTAATTGGAATGGCAGCAGTGCCAGCCATGCACTGTCACACCAGAGAGCCTGCACTGATAACAGTGAGCCTCACTCAGGGACTAAGAGCTTTCACAGCTCTCTGCTTTTATGCTCACATATGTTTGCTTAACGACGTTGCTGAAGTAAGTAGTAGATCAGTGGGTTTTGTAGCATAATAAAAGTTGTATATGCAGCTGATTATTGAAGAAGAAATCTTTAAAAAATAATAAGCATGTTTTGTTGTATTTTACAAGGATGCTGGGTGACAGATTCAGTGTGTAGCTGTGAAACCCATAGTCAGTGACTAAATTCCTCCTTCGTCTGAAGTCAGGTGATGTGGGATTAAGCCAGGAAGAGTTCAGACAGGAATGCAGCTGAGTCAGTCACAGAAACCCTTGAAATACTGGTACAAAAAATAGGGAGCAGCACTAATCCAGCACTGTGGTAATTACCCTGCTCAGATTCTGTGTTTTTCTGAGTCATGTGGATAAAGGTTTTAGGAACCTCACGTTACTTTGCATAATCCTTGCTTACTATGTAAATCCATGTCTCGATGTGCTTTGATTAGCAAAGCAATTTACTGTGCATTTTTTCAATAAGTATTAATCAATTTGAGGTAGGAATAAACTGAAATGGTGTATGAAAGGGTGTCAGAGTGTGAAAATATTTATTGTATTGGTTGATAATACTGTGCATTTAAACCCCATTTCTTTTCTTTTAAATGGCCTCATACAATTTCCAGGAGTTGCAGAGGGAAGTTTGTCTTAACCCAATTTAAATGGCTCATACAATTTCCAGGAGTTGCAGGAGGAAGTTTGTCTAATGAACCCAATTGCTGAGGTCTGAGTTTCTGAAAGTCAACTTGCTGTGCATGGGTGAGCTTTAAATTGGAGATCAAATGTTTTCATCTTTGATCTGCTGGGAAGTGTGCAGTGGAGTCTGTGAAGCCACATCTGTATTCTTATATTCCTGCCTTAGTGTAAGAGATTTGAAGACTCTCATCTCTTAATTTTCCAGCTCCATTGCCTTGGGTAATTCCTGAACACTGAGTTGCTGCTCCTAATGTTTTTCCTCTTGCTAGTGCAAAGGTTGAAGCTAAGGTCTGAGTAACTTTGCTTCATGATGATGCCTTGGTGATCACAATGATAAGGAATGGAGACAGGAGAAGGCAAAATGTCTTTCCCTTTGTGCTACTTCCTTCTTATGTCTCTTTGCTTTTGTTTTTGCCTGGCAAGAGAGAGGCTGACCGGAACCAGGAGCTGCTCACACGCATAAAGCAGTGTCAGGAGAGGGAAACGGAAGCTGAAAATAAACTGAAAGAACAAGTGGAGATGAACAAATCCTATAAGAAGACCATGGAGGCAATGAGTAAGAAGATGCAAGAGAAGGAGAGCAAATTAGCTGAAGCTAATGAAGTAAGAACAGAGTAATTTTTATTCCATTCATAGCTTCAAGTCACTTTGCAGTTTTTGTGAATTGAAAATGTCCTTTATGATTAAAAAAAACCCCAAACAAAATCACTGGGATCACTGTGTTCATCACCTGGAAATGAATAGACTCTGGTGGTGTGTGTCTGTGCTGTTGAAGTTTAGAACCAAACCAAGCCCAGGCACAGGTAAGCACAGAAGGAGAACAGACTTCTTAGACAAGTTGATACGGAGAAGGAGAAAAAACATGCAAGACAACATACAGCATCAAGGTTCACAAGTCATGACACTTGTGGAGAAAGGGACAGCGATGGAGGAGATGAGATGGGAAAGTGTTGAGGGAAGTAGGGAGAATGTTAGAGTGGATGAGACCAACGTTATGTACAAAGTGTGTCCTCCTGAAGTGTCTTACATGCCTCTGCATTCCATTGCAGAGTGAATGTCTGGATTTCAGTTTATTTGGGTGACCAGACCATCTGCTCAACCTTCTCAGATATCATTTATAGTTCAGTTCAGCTATTTAACTTGTAACTTTTCTGTTTAATTTGATTTCCTGCACCAACTGTGGATCAACAACCACTAAGTCCTTCAGCCTTGCTCCTGCCTAGGTGTCACTGGGAACGTGTCTGTGTGGTAAAGCAAGTAAACAGGTTTAATGTTCCAGTTATCAGTGATTAAAAACAGGGAGACAGTGATGGTACATAAGAGAAAACAAATCCACCTAAGAAATGTGTGCAGCAGTTCTATTTCTGTGTCTTTTTATTTTCATCTCCATCAGTATCAAGATGAGAACCCTTCATGTGTCATGTTTTGAGATTATTCTCTTTTTCTCAGTTAAAGGGAGCTGAGTAATGGCTACTGGAGACAAACCTGTGAGCTTTTCTTTGGAGTTAAGCTAAAGAGTTTTAGTGTTAAGCTTTAGAGTTAAACATGACTGTGGGATAGTTTTTTTGCTTTAATATATATACTTGTGTGTTTTACCATCCTCTAACTTTGAAGCTTGCTATTTCTCATGCCAGTTTGAGGTCACCTATTTAATAGGTGATGGAAATGACAATTTGGGTGACAGATTAAAGTGACTAAATGATTTTCTCTTGTCTTTGTATTTGAGGTAAGTTTGCAGGCCTGAAGGTTTGCAAGAGTGTGGGACTGTTACGAGATTCAATGTTGGTACTTTTTTGTTGGATATGATTTTTGTCTATCACCAACCATAGTGTCCAGCCGGGGGAGTCACAGTCTCTTTTTTTCCATTTATTCAGACAATCACTGTGTTAAAAGGGAAAATATCAGAGCTGCAATGGAATTTAATGAACCAAGAGATGCAGATGACAAGCCAAGACTCTCAGAAGCAGGAACTGATGGAACAGCTGGATATGGAACAAAAGTAAGCAGGGGATGAATGACTGTTGGGAGAAAAAGGCAAACAAAACTTGAGCCTTGTGCAGCTGTCATCACTCAGAGAACTTCCACCAGCGTTTGATTTCCACTCTTCAAAGGGTTGCTTTGATCTGGATGTGCAGGTTATAACTGTTGTTTCAAACTAGCTCTGAGGTGCAATTTAATTGTACCTTGAGGAAAAAAAACCCCACAGATTTGATCTTAAAATCTCAAGATGTTTTGTGTTCCTGATGGAGAGTTAGCAGAAGGCACATGGGTGGGAAAGGCTAATCTGAACTTTATGGACTGAACAGAACTATCACACCTTAAATCATAATGGAGCTATGAGTATGTTTTTCCTCTGCTTACTAAGTTCAACTCTTCAGTTGCAGAGATGCAAGGGCTTATTTGCACTGAGTGTATATTTGTTGTTTTCAGAGTGAAGGTGCATTGATTTTTGGGTATTTCTCAATGTGCATCTTTTTATTAAAATGGATAAATAGATATAGCACAAAATGGATATTTTTGTCTCTAAATTAGCAGGAGATGATATGAGTGTGAAACTCTGAGACAAATCTACAACAGTAACATTTCCCTTGTTAGTGGTGTTTGCCAGAGAGACGTGGGCATTTTGGTTGTTTCTGGCCCAGGGTTTGTGGATGCTCAGTGCCTCTTGTGTCTGCATCTCACAGGAAATGGCAAGAGGCTAGTCAGCAGATCCAGACACTGCAAGCTAGCCAGGCCCTACTGGCAGAATATGAGCAGAAGATTAAGGTAAGAAACTCTGTGACCTATATAAAGCTTTAGTTTTCAGTTTCTTCAGTGGAAGAACAGAGCAGTGCTTTTAAAAACCTGACTGTCGTAGAAGTGAAAGATTAGTTTGTCATATAAGAATCTGATTTGGTGGCCAGCAAGAGCTGAGGTTGGATGGACCAGGTTACAGTTAGCTGTAACATCACACTCTTTGCCTTTGTTGTATCAATTGATTGGAAAAAAATGCTTTCTCTGGAGAAGGATGATTTATATCTTTGTGCAGTCCTCTGGAGAAGGATGATTTATATCCTTGTGCAGTCCTCTGGAGGAATGCTCTTTCTGATCTTGTGCCACCAGATGTCCTGCTGAGTTTCCTTCCATCTTCCTTCAATCCTTGATTTGAGCTTAAAAAGTATAATGCAGAAATAGGTCTTACAAGTTCCAGCTTAATCATTGCTGTCCTATTGTCGTGCCATGTTTTCCAGGATCTGGAACAAAAGTTATCTCAGCACGAACATGATGCTCTAATTGTCAAGAACATGAAGGCAGAACTGGCTCGTTTCCCAAAAATGGAGAGGGAATTGCGCCAGCTCAGGGAGGAAAATGCCTACTTCAGGTGAAAAAAGGGTTCAGGGGTCAAGGGTTATCTTGAGTTCTTCTCTACCTGCTACAGCTGTGCGCTTTCAAATCCCTTTGTTTGGCTTCCACATGGGAAAGTTGCGGAGGAAGCTTAAATATTTCATCGAAATACTGTGTTTGAACGGAGCAGTGTTCTGGTGGTGGCTGGATGAGAGGGTTTGACAGGATCTGAGGAATCTTCTAGACACAAGAAGAGCCTCACAGAATGTGTATTGATCTTCTGGGTGGTGGTATCTCTTTGTGAGAACAAAAATCCATGTTGAAAGGTAGTGATGAACTCCATGGAGCTTTGGGAAGGAATTCCCTGTAGAGAGGAGAGACAGCTGAGTGTTTCTTTACTAGCTGGTTTTGCTGAGCTATTGTTACCACTGTTTTCCAGGCCTGTTGTTCCAGCATAATGCTTGGAAAGTGTTTTGTTTAACTTTCTAAAGCACCCTGGTACAGCCCTGGGCAGAGTGGAGCTGTTTTGGATTTCTGAAGTGGCAATTAATTTGAAAACTTAAAGACACTGTGAAATAACTTGCTTTCAAGTGTTTTTAAATCTTACTTTTAATCTTTTGGTACTTCTTAAAAAGGAAAAAAAAAGACTTAAATTACATGAGTCATCTTGCCAGTTTTTTAAGTCATTTTCCTTGCTCTTGGTCTTGTAATTGTTTCATTAACATTTGAAATTATTTATCTTGGAATGTTTTCCCATGCTTGTTTTGTGTGTGTGGTTTTGGTTTTTTTGTGTGCAGAAATATATCAACAGATTAAAGGTCCCTTGTCTTTAAATAGCTTTACCTCACCCTTGTGCACCTCTGTTAAAGTAAAACCAAGCAGTCTCAGAGCTTGCTCAGAGCTCCACAGCCCTGGTGTGTCCTGCTTGCTGTGTTCCAGCCCTGCATCCAGCTGCATGGAACAGCAGAGTTGGGAGTCTTTTGTTACTCTGAATTTGATAAATAGTAACAATTTGACAAAGTGTTTGGACATAATTAGGATGGTACTTGCAGGAGAAAAATCAGTCTCCATACAACTCGTGTTTTTGTAGCGGTGGCTTTGCAGTGGAGGTTATAGGAGGGAGTCAGTGTCTGTTCAGTGTTGTGATTCCCTCCTGATCCATGTGTATCTGGAAATTTGTGAGGGAATTGAGTGGCATGGCTCGTTAATAGTTGTCTCTGTCCTCACCCCAGGGAAATGAGAGAAAACAATGGATTGCTTAAAGAGGAGGTAGAAGGTCTCCAAAGAAAACTGGAACGCTATGAGAAAGTCCAAGCACAGCTAGTGACTGTGGAATTGGAAAACGAGGTGAGGAGCTGGGAATGTTGGGTGGATGAGCAGAATAGGAGTTTCATTTATTGCTGTGTTATGTTAGTTCAGATTATGTACCTCTTTTAACTAATGGGCTCAAACCAGGCATTCCCAAACTGCAAAATCAGCATGAGGAGGTTGTAGCAATGCAGGTGGAAAAGGCAAAAGGACACTTGCTGTTCAGCTGGAGATTTTGTGTAAAGAACAATCTCAGCATAGTGTCTTTTTTGGCCTTGCTGTTTCTCTTTTACCTTTCTTCTGCTGGAAATGCTCTTTTGGCATCAAGCTCTGGCCAAACATCCTGATGTCGAACAGGTATGTGGTAAGAACCTGGATACCCACTCAGATCACTGCCAGTGCTGTAGGGCAGAATGTGGCTCAGATGAAGAAAATTGTCTTGGTTTCCATCTCACCCTATATTAAGCACACAGCAAGTTGTCAGGGCATTAAGCTAATTGTGTGAACTTGTTGATGTACAGAACTAAGCGGTGTCTGATCAGATTTAGATAGTATTATCTGGCATTGACTGAAAGTAAAGAGCTATAGGAGAAAGTGGTAGAGGAGCAGTGGGAACTACAGCTGGGACAGACCTGGTACTGAGGAAAGAGCTTGTTCTCTTCTCCACTGCCAAGGATCTTGTCCACCACAGTGGTGGCAGCTCACAGGGTTAGCTAATCTCCAGTGCTGAAGTGGAACAAGGGGCTCTGTGTGTCCTAGAGCCATGGTGACAGGGCAAGGTCTGTGCTGGAGAGTGACAAACCAAGAGTGCTAGATAAGATCATGATTCCACAGGAGGAGAAGGAACGACACAGACTTCAAATAGAGGATGATGAGTAAACTCTGGGAAATTTGCTGCTAGAACATTTGTCTGTGTCTAACTCTACTTTTGATCTCTGCTTTAGAAACTTCTGAGAAAATTACAGAGCTGGGAGAAACTGGACCAGAGCACTGGCTTAAATATCAGGTATGTGCTCACAGCTCTGGAGGGAGGTAAGGCTTTCAAACCATGTTCCTTTCCTCATCTTCTGAGCTCTGCCATGTGTTGGTCATGCTTTTTGCCATCTCTTCTTCACGTGGAAGCTCTTCCAGTACAGTTTATTACATATGAGAACAAAAAGAAAAACCAGTGTTTGAAAATATCTTTGGGAACTAACAAATGTTTTTCACCAAGTCAGTGTGACCAGTGACTCTGAGGCTGTGGTTCAGTTGGAGTTCTTTGAACTTCTTGCATACAGCTGCATTCCTCTTTAGTTAGAGATTCTGCTGCTTACTGAGTTCACTAACTTGTAAGAATCTTAGGATGTATCCAGAGAAGAGAATGTATGTAACTTGTGACAAACTGTTGTAAATATATTTCCTTTGAAATCTGTATATCAAAATCAGCTGCTAAATCATGTTGTGACTTTTCTTCCCTAAAGCAGCTGGAGAACAGTTGTCAATGTAGTTATATTGTCAAACCTACCCCCCAGTGGTGTTTTGTAACACCAGCTGCTTTGTGTGCTGGTACTCAACAGGTCCTCCTGACACCTGGAGCAGTGAGCCAGATTTTTTAAGGGCTCTGGTGTATATGTGGTATAAAGAGGGTCAGGAGATGGTCAATCTTCTGATCATTTTCTCCTGCAGAAGGTTTTCTGTGTAGCAATGATGCTGTTGTGTGTCATGTTTCAGCACTGCTTTACTTTCTCTAAATATTTATGTTATTATTGCACTGGAAGAGGAAATGCTTCATTGTACATAATGTCTTGATATGAGCATTATAGTGCAGATCACCTTTCATATTGAGGCAAGGCCTGAGCTGCAACATCCACAGCAGAGCCTCATTTTACCAGTTGTTTTCATTCCATTCATTACATGTGGCCCACAGCAGAGCTGTGTCTGCACACTGCTGGGATCGTTTGGAAGTAGGAGTGTTAGGATATGCTCATATTTGGATCTTTGTTAGCCACTGCAGTGACAGGACAAGAGGTAATGGGGAGAAATTGAAAGAGAGAAATTTAGATTAGATCTTAGGCAGACATTTTCCCTGTGAGGGTGGTGAGACACTGTCCCAGGTTGCCCAGGGAGGCTGTGGCTGCCCCAACCCTGGCAGTGTTCACAGCCAGGTTGGCTAAAGCCTTGAGCAACCTGCTCTGGTGGGAGGTGTCCCTGCCCAGGGCAGGGGGTTGGGGCTGGGTGATCTCTAAGCTCCATTCCAGTGCCTTAACATTCTGTGATATGGTTTGGGCACATTACTAGGGAAAACTTCCTTAACTTTCTCAGTGTTTTCTGTTTAATGAGGATAACCAGCCATTTCCAGAGCCATGCTCACAGGCAGTGTGCTTGAGATTCTCTCCTGCATCTGCTGAGGATACATACATTTAGATGAAGATGGAATTGTGCTCAATCTCCAATGGCAAGGAATGGACAGAAGTAGTTGGAATCATTTTCACAGAACCTACTTGATCAGACATGGGAGTAAAAGCTTTTTACTTACCTCATGCTGTTAAAGGTTTAACGAGGTAATTTCACACTGGGAGAGAAATGGACCCAAGTGATTCTGCCTGTTGAAGTCTAATAACTCCTTCATTTAAAATCAGAATATTCTCTGTGAAGTGTTAGGTGTTTGATTGGGCCATATTGTTTAGTGCTGTTAATGGCACCTTCTCATACAGAAAGGGGAATTGCTCTTGAGAAAGAGCATTTTTTGCATGCAATTGGAGCAAGTGGGACCAGATGATTTCCCCCTCCCTCTTTTTGTTGTTTTTTTTTTTTCTTTTTTTCTTGGCTCAGCCTTCTTACAGCATGAATTATGTTAATTTTCAGTCAAGGTGATAAAGATGATGAGAGATCATTGTCTTAGTTGGTTCTTGGAGAATGCTGTTGGTGAAAGTTTGAGAAGATTTAATTGCCCATCTCATAGGCAAAGAAAATAGGAACAAGTTGGCTGATTGTCCCAGAGAGTCAGAGCAATGTGCTGTTTGCTAATAGCTAGATAAGCAAGGAAAAAGGGAATGCATTAGGGTTTCTCATCTTTTCTTATCAGCTTTTTCATTGGTGCAGAGGCTGTGAGGAAGTGCATGCAGCGTGTGGCGTTTCAGGAGAGGAGGATTGTTCATTTCCTGCAGCACTTCCACAGGGCTTGTTCAGTGTCTGCTCTCAGTGGTTTCCCTTCACTGATTGCCTGCTCCCAGCAGGCTCTTTGTCAGATTGGCTTATGATCAGCCCTTTGAGTGTAATTTTATGTAATAATACTTGGGAAGGAGGTGCAGCTTTCAGGAGTGTGGTGGTAATCCTACTGTTTTTAGTACTGGTCTCTTTTTGGGGACAATGAAAAAGTTAACTAAGTGTTTATAATGCTTCACCTTGTGGGGGGAGACAAGTTCATTAACAGTTTACTCAGGCTAATCTTATGTTTGCTAGTTCTGGATTCCACTTGTAAGCTCCTGGGCTTTTCTCTCTCTCACAAACTGTGGAAACAGAGACAGCTTTAGAGCATAATATTCCTGTAAGCTGCACCATAGCCAGATAATAAAATAATGCACATCATAGTTCTGTATGGTGCATATGTGCACATTATAAATCTATGTAATCTTCTTTTTGTGTTCAGTTATATGTCCTTTTGGTTTCTTGAGCTTCTTGCTGCCTACTTTGCAGTGTAGTTGACTGGTTCTTATTGTGGATGTAGGTTGGTTTTGGATGTTACTGTTATGCTGCCAGAGATTGTCATACCTTTGTCATGTGTTGCTCTGACTTGATATTCCTGCCATAGCATTCATTTCATTGTGAAAGGAAAAAACACAAAATGTTGGAGTTCTTGCTCTGTGAGTAGAAAGTCTTGACTTATTTTGGAGTTCAGTGTCTTTGAGGAGGATATTATTGTGTGGCTCTTCTAGGACTTTGTTGTTAGGAAAGAGTTGTGTTGAGAAAACTGCAACTCCCTCACGAGGGGCAGTGGAGGGGCAGAACTGGTCTCTGCTCTCTGGTGACCAGTGACAGCCTGAGGGAACATCATGAGGCTGTGAGAGGAGTTTTAAGTTGGATATTAGGAAAAGGTTCTTCACTCCGGGGCAGTGGTCACAGCCCCAAGCCTGACAGAGCTCAAGGAGTGTTTGAACAACCCTCTTAGGCACATGATGGATTGCTGGGGATGTCCTGTACAGGGCCATGAGTTGGACTCGATGATCCTTGTGGGAACCTTCCACTCAGGATATTCTGTGACTCTTGTGCTCTGTCTCTCCAGGATGTGCTGCTGTAGTTTGTATTTGTGTAACTGAGTTGTTGACTGTCTTCACTCACAAACCATGTTTATCACGACATGTTAATCATAACCCAGAGATACTTTCCAGGCAATTCCTTGACTGCCATTAACCGCCACGGATTTTAACAGGATTCCAGCAAGGTTTTCCGCGGCGGCAGAGGCTGTACTCGGGTGACAGTGCCGAAAAACACCCACGAGATGGAGCCCTTCTCCTGCAGCGGGAGGGAACGGGATTCTGCTCCAGCTGGGAATCAGCCTGGTGTCCATCAGCAGGGCACCTTGGGCAGGGGCAGCTACTCTAAGGAACACTTAACTGCTCCTGTCAGTGCCTCTGAAATGTTTAATGCAATCACTGTCTCCTTGCCCAGCACTCAGGGTTATAACTTGGTATGGAAAGCATTGTGCAGGTTTCTCTAGTGGAATACACAATAGAGTGTTTTTCTGTCCAGCTCTGTAAACTTCATGTTTCCACCACATATTCTTCATTATGTCATGTTTTATAGGAGTTCTTCACAGCCTGATTCTGTTCTCCCCACCCCAAGCCTTAGAGTTGCATTCCCAGAGCAGCACTGTTGTTGTTCTGACTTTCCCTTCAGCACCATCTAGAAGATGCCCAAATAAAAAATGAAGGTTCTTGTTCTGAGAGCTATTAATGTAAACAAGCCTTTTTTGGCTGCTGTTTGTCTGTGTTTGGTTGATATTGCTTTTGTCCTCTAATGAATTAGCCAAGTGATTTTGCTATCCATAAACAGATACGCTGTGGAGCACAGAGTGATGTGAAAAGATGTGCATCAGGCATGTGTTAAAGATGAGGCAGTTAGTAACTCGGACACTGAAGGTACTGATAGTCACTGGTAGCAGCTGACAAGGTTTAATGCTAAATTTGCCTTTGTGTTTTTCTAGAAGTGGCAGAAGGTTGCAAAGGCTGAAGTTTGGCTGAAAAGTTTTGCAAAGTGGTGAAGGCTGTGAGGGCCACAAACAGCAGCCTCAGAGGAGTTTTAGTCCAAGCTTTATGTTCATGAGAGAATAAATAGTGATGTGGGGTTTGGTTTTGTTTGTTTGGTGTTTTTCTGATTGAAAGCAGTGACTCTGTGAAGTTTTTGCATGTTCACCTCCTGGGCTCAGAGTTCTTCATAGACACAGCAAAATTATGTTGGTGATCAAATATATTGGTCACGACCTATTTAAGTTGGTCTTTTCTATTTTGGAGCACCACTTTGTGTTGCAGATAGTACTGTCAGCTCAAGCTTGGTGTTTGTATGTGGAAGATAAAGCAAAGGACTTTGTTCATAGTACTTTTCAGAAAAATTTCAGTGTTTTCCATGCACATTACAGTGGTGAGCTCAGCTCTGCTTTCCTGAAGGGAATGCAGTCTGGAATTGAGTTGTGAGGCTGATGTGTCAGAGGGAAAAGGAGTGTGCCTGGACTCTCCTGTGGTGCTCGGAGGCTGCAGTCATGGGCTTGGATGTTCTTGAGTCACATCTCAGTGCTGTTCTGCTGTAAGGATGTCTCAGCCCCTGATGCTTATGGTGTGAGGCTGACCCAGAGGGACTCAGGGGGTCACTGAATCCTAGTTTGGAGAGTGCCTGTGAGTGCCCTTCATCCTCTAAGGGTGAGTTCATCTGGCTGCAGCCATGCTATCACATTAAGCTGCCATGGCTGTTTGGCTTGCTCAGTGTCCAGGCCTGTAGAGAGAAGTGCACAGTTGACAGGAACTGAGGCCAGTGCTTGAGGACCATTTTCCCCCGGTGGAGCCTGCCAGCTGCACACAGCAGACACTGATCTGCTGACCTGTCGCCTCGAGCCCAAGAAGTGAACCTGTTAATGCTGACCTGGTTTTCTTTCTGCAACATCTGTGGGCTGGCTGGCTGACAAATCTTGGGGACTAGCTTCCTGCAATGTCTGAGACCAATTAAGAAGAGGAGATCGTGTGAATGTGTATGCATTTCCTCTCTAAGAAAGGGTTTAATTAAGTGGCAAGCAGCTCTATTTAGTACAGTGGTTAGCACAGTTGTAATTCCTAATTACCCAGGTGCTACACTCAGAACGGGAAGTCCTTCTATGCACATTCTGCTTTTGGAGCTGGGGGAAGGGAGGAGAGAGGGAGGGAAAGGGGAATCGGATTTCTTGATTCTGCATTTAGTGGTGGATTAGTGCTCTTTTTTTTTCAGTGAATAGAAGAGAAGGGAGAATATTGGAGTTCTCTACTTTCCTTTTTGAATCTTGATTAACTATGCTTAGCTACTCTGTGCTCTCTTCCATCCAAGGCATTGAATATCTTTGCAGTAGTGAATGAAGCTCATAATCTTCTCCTTTCTCACAAGGTAGTAATTTACCTTTCTCTGAATGTCCATTATGAGTAAGTGGTTACTGGTTTAAAAAAAAAATCTGACAGATACACAAAGCAGTGCATGTTGAAATAATTTGAATTAGTCATATGGTATTCTGGATACTTAATTAACTGCAACCAATCAAGACAAGACTGGGGGTTACTGTTGCTAGTTCCAGTACTGCCATAGCTCTGGCATGAGCACTCCACGGTGGAGAAAATGTTTTTATTGGGTAGCCTATTGTAGCCCTCTGGCCTTTTGTCACCAAGCAAGAAATCAATCTAATTAAAAGCATTTGATGCTGTCTGCTGTCTGTAACTGCACCACTGAGCTGAGCTGGTGTGCTAATTTCTGTTGGGGAGTGAGGGATTGGGTTGACTACTGGTGGCCTGAGAAAATTAGGGTGAGCACACTATGAGGATCTTGAAACTTCATGTTGTACATCTAAGTTTTTAGTACATAATTGTAATTTATGATCTGTGAGCAGACTGAGAATTGTATGACTGTTTACAAGATTCCCCGTGTAAAACAGTCTCCTCACAGTGAGAATTCCCAGGGCAGTCAGTAGGGAGATAAACACTGCCTAGGGGGAAGCACTGATTTAAAACCCTCACAAACCAACCACAAAACCCAAAACAGCAAAACCAGTGCTATGCTTATTAGAGAAATTTTGGTAATTCTGTGGTCTCAGCTTGCCTCATGGACACATTCCCTGCTGTTGTCCTGTGTAGGACTGTTCTGTGTTGTACTATTACTTTTTCTGCCTTTCACTGAAGTTGAGAGTTTGAGAAATGCTAAAGAATTCAGTCTCTGAAGAGGACCAATGCATCCAGGTGCTATTATTTCTCCAAATCCCTCAGCATAGGGCTTTTCTGCTGGAAGAGAAGTTCACAGGGATAGATACTGAGTCAACCTCTCTTGTATCATTCTATCAGCACAAAGTGGGTCTCAGTTTAGAGCAGCTCTGCCATTCCTGTCACCTGGGGCTTCCAACTCCATTGTTTGTGTGAAAATATTATATTCCTACCTAGTACCCTCTGGTTCTGTGAGCTCTGCAGCTGAAAGAGGTGACAGCATAGCAGAAAGCCATCTATAATGGGAAACAGCATTCCCATTCCTGATCTGTTCCCTCATCAGCTTTCCTGTGTGGGTGCAGGAACACCTGTGCTGTTCCAAAGCAGGGCAGGGGATGTGGCAGTGAGCAGTTAGGGCTGATGAGGATAATCACTGTGTTTATGTAGAAGTAAAGGTTATGTGCTCAGTATTTGTAGGAGTTGGTGTGTGTGAAAGATGAAAGCAGTGCCTTAGCAGCATTTCAAATCTTCCTGAGGGAGAAGTGCCTGAACAGTTCCAAAGGGGATCTTTGGCTTTAGAGAGTGAGGTGCAAGTTTCAAGAGAAAACTGTTTGTTTTGCTCACACTAATGGAATGTGTGAGAAGCCACTGTTCTTTACAGAGAGAAGTCTTGGAGGAAGCTGTCACCTATTGAATGTGACATGCAGCGTGTGCTGAAGTATTGCTCTAAGCTCTTCTGTTCTTCATTATTCCACAATCTTATGCTAAAATGTGCTTTATTCTTCCCTTTCCATGGTGCCTTAGGTGTTAGCTTTCCTTGGCAGAATGCTTATCGTGCCTGGTGGAGAGAAAATGCTCCTTTGTGATCTCAAATTGTGAAACTCCAGTTTTCAGAGTAGTCAGATGCAGTTTTGGGGAGACTCCAGGCCATGTTTGGGTGTTGGAGGGGAGCAATGCATTTAAATGTGATGTTTTGAAGCACAACATCAAATCTGTGCTTTAGCCAGAGTTTAGTCTTCTCCCATTCTCAAGGAGTCGATCCACTTAATTTTATTTTAACAAGGCAGCCACCTGTGCCTCTTTTCACAGATAACTTAAAATATTGTAGGTCTGTTCCTGACAGTTCTTCACTGAAACAAAATTTCCTGCCATAGTTTCCTAACCAACATTAATTTTCTCCAAAAAACTCTGTACTTACCTCTGATGTTCAAAAATATTAGTGTTCTTTCTCCTTTGTCATGAATGCTTTTATTTCCATTTGAATAGAGTAATAAGTCTAGAGGGTAAAGGAGAGATAGGAAGAGTGTAAAGCATAACAGATGAGCACCTGACATCGAGGGAGACTGAGGCTGTAATGCATAATCAGAGAATCAGAGTAAGGAGTAAGCAAGCTCAGATCAAAAATATTTCTGTCCTTGCTTTGCATTTCAAAGCTTTGGGAACACTTGAAGAGATTGTCTTCCCAGGATCACAGATCCAGCATTCTGGAGACAGCAAATCTGTTGAACAATAGCTTAGTGCACTGTCCATCTTCTTTGGTGAAGGATGATTGGAGGAACTTCTGTACTTTGACTGCAGCAACTGTGTGGAGAATAATGGCATCAAAGAAAAGGTGGACCATTGTTACTGGGCTGAATAAGAACTTTATTTTGGAAGTGAAGATGTCAATAGATCATTTAAAATGGAAATTATCACTTCTTTTTCCATTGACTCTTTTTATCAGAATATAGATAAGATAGTAAGAGCATTATCCCAGCTTGAGTACAGGCTGCATTCCTCAGACCAATACACTGAAGGCTCTCGTTCCCCTGGGAACAGGAGTGGTTTTAGAAACGTGTGTTGGTGTTGTGTACCACAGAGCAGGAGACTCATTTGCCACGGGGGCTCACCAGTCAGACACTTCATTTTGGGTTGCTGCTCTGTTTCTTGGGAGTATTGTTTGAGGCCCTGTTGGAAAACAGTTGGTAGAAGTTGCTTCCTTTCTTCCAGCATGTAGTGACCCATGTTATGTGTAAATGGCTTGGACTTCGGTGCTCACTCTGCTGTGAAGGAGAAGCTTTCAGAAATACAGACACTTTTATAAAGAGCCACTTTCCTTGCATTAAGCGACCCTGTTTGCCTTAAAGTGAAATTATCATTTAAATAGCAGAGACTAATCAGCAGGGGGATGGTTTGCTGCTGTCACACAGCTCAAACACTCATGCTTGATTTTTATGCAGTCTCTCATTTGATTATTTCCACAAACCCCATAACCACTATAATCCTCAGCTCATTTTTAATTTTACCTTTCCATTTTTGCATCTTTCAGTATTTCAGCTCTGGATTTTCTGCTGGGGCTGTCAGTGTGCTCTGCCTCCCCTTTCCCTTGGATGTGCAGTGTTATCCCCAAAGTTTTGTGCTTGCAAGGAAACTTTGAAACAAAGAGGTCCATCCTGTCCATGCTTCTTGTGGAGGATTTTGGTTTACATAGCAATGCCTTTTTCAAATTCCTTCTCTAAATGTAAAGGGCTTTTCTGAGCAGAATCAAACCAAATTCCTTCAGTTAAGGATTCAAACTCTTGTATGTGCTACTCCCTTATACTCATGGGCATGACCTTCACCTGCAGGGCAAGGAATCTCCCTCCTTCATAGGCACAATCCATCTTGGTAGTCCTTGATGCAAACTAATGTAACAGCTTTATTTGTCCAAAGAATTGATTATCTTATCAAATAAATCACAATAAACTTATTTGTTTGAAGTTCACTGAAAGAAGAGAACCACTTGGGAAAGTATAAACCATGTGGGAGAAGATGGAAATTAATAGGAGGATTGTAGGACGTATAAGGAATTGTTTAAGCAGGGATAGATTTAGTATTATTGGAAGGAAAATGCAAGGATAAGTAGAATTCCTCAAAGATTAGCCTTAGGATCTGCTTTATTTAGTATTTCTATTAATGGTTTTGGTGCAAAAATTTGGTGTGTGCTGATAAAACTTGGCTAATGATGCCAAGTTCAGAGGCTTCATAAATACACAAAAGCTGGATATGCAGAACTGAGTGACCCTGAGGATTAGAGTGAAGAAGTGGGACAAAATTGAATGAAACAAAGCACAAAGCTCCATGGAATTGGGAGCTGAATACAAACTTCTTTTGTAAAATGTGGCACATGGAGTGGAAAAGAGTAGAAGAAGTGCTTGTTTACAGTGATGGCTGTTAACTCTTACTCATAGGATGCCCCAGGAGAAAAACTGCCATGGAGGTGGAAGTGTTTAAGTGCCTCTGAGAATGGCCTGGGAGATGTTTCCTGGAGTTCTGGTCACCCACTGTGCAGAAAGATAGTGGGAATGCAGAAAGTGGTTACTGGAAGGAGCCTAGGAGCCCACTGAAGCAGTATTGCATGGAGCAGCCTCTGGCAGAGTCTGGTGGGAGGTGTAATTGCTACCAGGAGATACATGGGTAGAGGGGAGGAGAAGGAAGGGGCGTCAACAGCTGTGAGAAAAGAACCAGCTATCCTTAAGACTTGCATTGGCATTTAAATCAAATCACTGTAACCCTGCCATGAATGCAGCTGGAATGAGCTTCTAACCTTCAGAAAGTCTAAAGTTCTGACTGCAGCTTCCAGTGGAGTCAAAAGTACCCAAATTACTGCTCCACAGGGTTATGGAAGAGATGACTCGAGTTCCTAATAGCAAATGACTAGGCAGGACCTAAACTGGAAGGTCCTTTTCAGTCCCAGTTCCGTGTGATTGCTTATGGACCAACCTGTAAGGGAATGACCTCAGGAATAGGAAGAGGAGACCAGTGCATTTTAGTTTGGAATTGAAGGCTGTGTTTAATACCAGGGTTTTGAAAAGTGCAGCTGGGAAGGGAAGGGAGGATGGGGGGGTTAGTGAGTAAAAGTAAACCATGTGCAGAACAACTAGTGTGGACAGGGTCCTGAAGCATGAGAGCATTTGACCTTTCTTTGTGTTGAGAAATCAGCAGTTTGCTGAAAAATGCACTGAACTATTAAGAAGAGCTTATCTGTCAGTGTAGATAAGACCAGAATATGATTTGTATCATCTGAGAAGCTTTCCTGAGTGTGTTTGGTGCAGGTTATCATGATGGTGTTTTGAAAATGACTCACTCCTGGTTCGTGCTTAACCTCTCAGTGCCTACAGCACAGACTTGAACTTCTGATGGAGCTGGGAAGGTGCTGCTTTCATCAGCTGTCTTTGGGTTCTCATCAGTGCAGTCAGGAGTTCTGCACTGCATCAGCCAGGAAAGGTCCAATTTTCAGTTTTAATTGTACTTAACAGTCAGAGTAGCAACATCAACATGAAGAGGAGAAAATTGCAATGTTTGGCCATTCCACTGTTCCAGTTTTTAGCATAATTTAAATGCTCCTCTTCTGACCAGCTCTGCTTACATGCCCTGTGATATTATTATGTAAGCTTGGTGCTTAAGCTCCAATCTTTCCTCCCTTGGGACCTCTGTGCCAGTGAATATTTTTGACTGAAGCACATCTTTACCTGGGTTCTATCCTTTCCTCACAAGCTGTGATTAAGGGCAATATGCTTGTAAATATACCTTGCATTGCTTGGAGAGAAAAAATTCCTGGGGCTTGGAGAAGCAGCAGCACTGCACAATATTTCCAAACATTTCTTAAAGGGCACAGTGAACTTGAAATGTTAGTGAGTTAAAAGATTAATGTGATAAGTGCCTCAAGGTTCTCTTGAACTAGCTGCGATTACATAAGTGTTGTTTGTTACTCTAAAATAACTCATAGCATGGAAATTAGCATGGTGGATTGGATTATTTACTCATCCATCTCTGGCCCAGTGTCAGTGGTGTCCTGGGCTAGATAGGAAAATCCAGAGTGACATGCAGGACCTGAAGGAGATTTTTGGAGAGTTAACCAACTTTTATTCTAATCAGCATGAATTTTGCTTGAGTGTAAAGGTTTTCATCTGGTGCCCTCTATCCCTTTTCAAAAGTACAAACTCTTGCAGATTGGAAATATTATATGTGCACAGAATAAATAGAAAAATGTTTCACTTTGATACTCTTTCAGCTATAATCTTTCTTGTTTGAAACAGTGTGCAGTGAGGTTGTAAAGTGTTAGAAGTGAGCTCCCTAAACTGCTGCTGTTTATGTAAATTGTGCCTTTTTCTGTTTGAGACAAAGTGAAAAGTGTTTTCTGTTTTAACCTACAAAGACCAACCTGGAGTGAACTGCCTGAGTAAGAGCAGACACTGCACCAGGCTGGCAGGAGCACTGAGCCCGTGACAACTGGAAAGATTCCCACTTTGAAAGCAAAGGTGGGAGGTGTTGGGGGCTGAGCGGATCCCTGTGTTTAGTGACCACCCAGAATCAGTTAGTGTCTGGAGTTTGTTGTCAGAGTGCTGACCTGGACACCTGAAATGAGAGCTCAGGTGAAGCTCTCTGTGGGGTTAGAACAGCCTGTAGGAATGCAGCCAGGCCTTCTCAGCACAAAGAGGATAAAACATGCCAAGGCAGTGGAGGTAGAGGTGTATGGAACCTTCCTTCCTTCCCTGCCACTGATGGAAAATTCTGTGAGTGCGTTGGCAAAGCTTATTTTTCAGATTTTGGTTGGTTGGTTTATTTTTCTTTCTTTATTTTATTTTTCTAGTGGCTCTTGATGCTCTAAAACATTCTGCCCAGATTTTGGTCCTCACCTGGTAGTGAAATGTTTCTTCAGATGAAGTTATGTCTTGCAGAATGGTGTTCTTATAAGAGGATGATACAGTTTGGAATAGCTTGTTAGAAACCTCTGCACAGTGATGCTGCTCTCAACTTTTGTTACCTCTGGCTATAAGCAGAATTAGGATCTGTCAGAGTCTAACCTCCAACACAGGTATGGGTTTGGCTTTTCTACAAATGTATTTACTTGAGATTTTGAGCATCTCTTGTCTTCTAGTGCCACTTGGACTCAATCCTTACTGACTCATCTCTCTGTGTTATTCTCAACTCTCTTGTCAGCAGAGTTAACAACTTCTGTTCCTCTTTGCAGGGACTAATGGGCAACTATTGCAAGAACCATTTTCTGGCACAAGTTGTTCTTTGTGGAATTGCTTTTGAATTCTCATTACTTGTTTAAACTCTCTTCCAGAGATCCTCTGATATGAACAGTGCAGTGAAAAGGCAGATCAATCTTTTTGGGTAGGAAGAAATGTGAAATTCTGGATTTTCTTGAGTTATTCCCTGCTGACCAAGTTGATTCATTTTCTGTTTCTATGAAACAATCATCCTCTTGCTGTGATACCCATTAAGCTCGTCAGTGATAGCTTGAAATCCTGCTAACTTTTTAAAGGAGGACAGGAATGGAGTATCTGGCTTTGGGAATGTGTTCAGTATCAGTGTCCTCAGGGAAGTCAGCAGTTAGCTGGGACAGCTTTTGGGGATACTTCACAGCTCTGCTGTTGGCTCCATTCAGAAGATGATGCTTTAACCTAGTTATGAATTCTTTTTTTACTCACTTTTGCTAGTGTGTTTGCAAATAACGTTTCTGCCTCCGTTGCTCTTAGTATTCCCAGAGATAAAGCTTTGTGGCTTCAGGTGGTTTTCTGCTTGTGTAGCAGCCAAGGTTGATGGCATCGAGCCTGTTTTGTGGCAAGCCTTTCATTTAGGCCTGATGGTTTCCAGTGTGACTTTGGCAAAGACATCACCTGCCTTCTGCAGAGCTGGCCCAGTGTTCAAGGTCACACGACACCTATTGGCTCACCTGGCTGCAAGTAGCTGGCAGGGGGAAATGCAACTGGCACCTTGTGAGAACTGATATATTTGGAAGGCTGGTAGAGAGGAAGAGTGAAAAAAGGCTCTGAATTAGGTTTTTTTTCCGATTGGGAAGACATAGATCTTGGAAGTGTGTGTGCTCCTGTTTGGATGGCTTATGACAGTTGCTAAAGATAAACCTGCTGTTTCTCAATGTTTTCTGACTGTAGTTAGATATTTAAAATAGCTTTTTTCCCCCTGAAATATTTGTTTCTTGTATCCTGTTCTGTTGTTTTCAATGGTGGAGTGTCTAGGTCAGAGTATCAGAGAATGGGACCTCAAGGATCACCTGGTTCAGTCTTTCATGACAAAAGCCTGGTCTGGACAAGACATTCCAGCACTGTGTCCAGCTGAACCTTCAAAGTGTCCAGTGTTGGAGGAAAGTTTGGAGGACACAAAGTAGAGCCTTAACTTTGCTGTAGAGTCAGACAATCTTTTAGGTTTTCATGCTGTATATTGGTTAAGTACTTGCCAGAAGTGACTTTCATGGACAGTCTCTAGTCCCATGTGATGTTCGTGGTTATGTGTCAGACACATCTGGTAATACATAGTGTTAAAAGAACTGCATTTCTGTGTCTGAGGTTGTAAGGCTGCAAAATAAATTTTGATGGTTCAGAACTGAGTCATTAGAAGGACAGTTACCAAAGTTTTAGCATCTATATCAGTCCATGGTTTCTGTCAGGGAGAATGGGATGCTTTTAAGTTGGGATTCACATCTGGTGGGACAAAATCACTACATGAAATTTGATGGTGTCTGACAAGAATCTCATCATAGGTTAGAGGAGACCTCTAGGATCATCAAGTCCAACCGTTAACCTGTCACTGCTGGAACCCCAAACCCTAAACCAGATCCAGCCAGATCCAGACACCTCTAAAACAATTCCAGGGATGGTGACTGCACCACCAACCTGGGCAATATTCCAGTGCCTGAACACCCTAACAGGGAAAAAAATTTTCCTAACATGTACTCTGAATCTCCCAATCTTGCTGACAGCCTCAAATCTATGTGGGTTTTCGAAGTTTTAAGGAACTGTCTCTCACTAGGTTGCTTCTTACCATTTTCTGTGCTTGGTAATTTGGAATTGTTGGGTTTGTAAATGCTGTTCCCTGCATTTTCCCCTCTTGCTGTGCAAGGGGAGTGTAAGGAACTTAAGTGAAACTAGAAGGAAATAACTACCTTTTCCTCCTCCACACACTGCTGTGTTTGTCAGAGGCAGCTCGAGGGCTCAGGTTGTCCTGCTGTTGTGGAAGAGCTGCAGTTCTCTTCTGTCTGAACAATAAGCTTTGTATCTGTTTGTACAGTAATGAACTGCTTTTGTTTCCTTCAGGAATGTGCTTTGCTGTCTGGAGCGTTTCCATTTACAGACAACCCTTGCCAAATTAATTTTATTTAATTATCTCCCAGGGCTAAGCTTGAATACATTTTGTGTTAAATTCACCGTTTCTCCCTCTTCTGAACGAAATGGACTTAATATCCTTGTTAAAATCTGATTAAAACTAAAATTGAGTTTTTTGAAGTCTGATTATCCCATGAAATGGAATTTTTAAACCTAATTATGAATGGATTTGCATACATTCTTAGTGCCATTGAAAAGAAAGTTGAAATAAATTTATTAATGAAATCTTCTGCTGTCTCTTTGGGCCGTGGCGACTGCTGGAGAGTGAGAGAGGAGGAAGGAAGGCGAGAATGAAACTCTCCCTCTCTTGAAATATACCCTCTCCCCCTCCAAATTAATTCCAGAGCTGTTTTGACCCTGTCTCATTTTTATTCCTCTCTGCCACACAGCCCAATTTAGGTAATTGAGGGCCTTTCAGAGGGTAACTACACAGTTCAGCTGGTTTCATGTATTTAAAGCCTTTGTGCTTTCTGAAGGGAGGATGTGGGAAGGTTCTTCCCATCTTTCCTGATACCAAATCAATAGGCAGCTCTCATTTCTCCTTGCTCAGGAGCTGTATGTTGGAGCATTTATTTTAAACCTGATGAAAAATGGACAGTTTCACAGACTGTGGTGAATGTGCACATGGGATTTGTGATTGTTTATGTAGTTCCCTGGGTTTGAAGCAAAGAGTTTCTTTGTAGGATATATTTGAGTCTCTCTC
Organism: Acanthisitta chloris; assembly: GCF_000695815.1. Classification (NCBI taxonomy): domain Eukaryota; kingdom Metazoa; phylum Chordata; class Aves; order Passeriformes; family Acanthisittidae; genus Acanthisitta; species Acanthisitta chloris. The sequence goes on from NW_008691840.1 coordinate 25,071, forward strand.
TACAGGAATTGTGCTCATCCCTCCAGGATTTTCAAAGTCCTCTATGGGAAAAGGAGTGCCAGAGGAGGTTGTGTCTGCTTGTCTGACTTTGGCTCTTTGAAGCAGGTGCAGAGGAGCCTGTGCAGAGAGGTCTTGGTTTCACATGAAGGCTCATACTTGTTGAACCTTTCTGTATGATTTTTGCATTGATTGTAGAGTTCATCTCCTTAATGAAAGGTGCAACTTAAATATGTGACTTTTTTTTGTTTCATTGGTCAGTCACCCTCTTACCCAGGGTTACAAAAAACTCTGCACACATAAGCATCGGTCACAAAATATTTAAGAGTGTCTTCTCTCTGTCATATTCCATGTGCAGATTTTTTTCCTTATAAAAATACAGTAAATGTGGTAGAAAAAAAGGTGTTTTAGCAATTCAGAAGTTCTGGTCTTGATACAAGACTCTGCAAATGCTTCTGGAACACTTGGCCACATGCTGAGCATTTACTCTGTGCAAAGTTACTTTCAAGCAGAGAGACTTGTTTTCCATATGCCTTTGTGCTTTCATTTTAATCCTGTCTTTGCACAGGTTAAGTACGAAACATGCTGGTGGTATCAAGTCCTACAAGAAATGAGGAATTCTGGCATTGTTTCTCTGGGATGCTTCTGAAGTGGGGAGGTATATGAGGGAAGCTGTGGCTCAGCAAAGGAAGGAGAGTTGAGCTGAGATTGCAAAATGCTTTTAGTTGGCATATGCTCAGGTTATAAACCAGAATGGTTGAAGTAAATAAAAAATTTCCTTGGTAATGTAACAGGAAACTTGGGAATTCAGACAAGCTTCAGAGGAAAGACACTGACTGAGGTAGGTCTGCACCAGGGACTTAAAGTTAGTTTGTGGTTTAAGAGCTGTGGCTTTCACTTGTGAGTGCTTGAAACTTTTGTCCACATAATAGTTGTTGTGTAAGTAGAACTTCCATTCACACTTAGGTTATAAAATGCTTTGCAGGTTCTTCCCAACCAAGCTGAAGTGGAATCTGAGGAGTTAGGAATATCTAATGCACCTTCCCTGAGTTACAGAACTGTAGTCACCCCAAGCAGTGAGCAGAGCAGTATCATAGCATGTTAAGGGGTTGGGATGGACCTTGGAGATGATCCAGTCCCATCCCCCTGCCCTGGGCAGGGACGCCTCCCACCAGAGCAGGTTGCTCAAGGCTTTAGCCAACCTGGCTGTGAACACTGCCAGGGTTGGGGCAGCCACAGCCTCCCTGGGCAACCTTCAGAATCTGGAAGCTGCTGTTCCTGGAGAACCTAGGAGGAGATCTCCAGGAGGGGACATGTGTTGAAGACTTTGAGATTATATTTAACTCTTTTATTGTTGTCTGGTTGGTTCTGTACCATCCATTCACCAAAGGAAAACTAACTGGGGTGGGTAGTCCTGTATGGTACAGTGGGATGAGGTAAGATCTTGAAGGTAAACGTGCATGCAAGGAAGGATGCAAAAGTGATGTGGAAAAGGGGTGTCTGTTTCTTTTGACAGGGAGAATAGGGACTCTATCTGGGAATACATTTCAAATTTTAGAAACTGTCTATCATCTAAATTTATTAGTGCCCCCCTAAGAGCTTCAGGCATTGAAGTGACCAAAGCTTGATGACAGCAGCAAGCCAAGATGGTGTCCAAGTGCTTGTGACACTAGTGCAGTCATTATCTTAATCCCAGTCACAGGAGCCTGTGGCAGAGACACAGGGAAGCCATAATTGCTTTTGGCTGCTCTGAAGCCCGTGCTGGATGCAGACAGCTGAGCTGAGCAAGGGTTTGAGAGAGGAGCTGGCAAAAGGAGAAGAGTAGTTGCTGAAATGCCACTGTTTACATCTTTAATGCAATTACACTAAAGCAGTTCCACTTTCTGTGAACAAGTCTTAAATTCTGCTTCTGTCTCCTTCTGCCATGAATTATTCATTACTTATGGATGATGGTGATTGGGGTTTGGCTTTCACAGGAAGGTTTATTATGCCCACTTAGCTCTGACTGCTTTGGCATGCTCCAAGACTCAGCTATTTTCCCAGCATTTGTTCTTAATGTTCATCATTCTTCTTGATGTTAAAACTTTTGGAGTCTGTAATTCAGCTCTAGTTTTGGGAGAGAGAGAGTCTGAGGGGGTGGAGTGAGTTGGTTTTTTCCCCTTTCTTTTTCTGTGGGAAGCATAGGAAAAACTTTTTATTTAAATCTGTGCTAATTGCTAAGTCTGAGGGCAACTGTTATATTGTCACTGTGTGTCAAAGGACTTGCATGAGAGACACTTTTTGTGTGGCTTGGCAGTTTTGGATGTTAAGGAAGTAAAGCAGAATTTCCAAATGAGGTGGGATTGATGTGCTCTGCCCTTGAGGGAGAGTGGTTGAGGGCTGGTGAGCCTGGGATTTGGTAGTCTCTCTGTGACTCAGGGTGCCAGCACCTCTGTAGCAACAGTGGCACTCTTTGGGTTCTTCTGTTCTGACAACTGGTTTGTACTGGGACTTGCAGCATTCAGGTCTTGGTGTGTCTCATGTTAGTAGATGCCTAGAGCTGATGTGCTAATGGGTTCCCATAGAACTTTGGGTTTGAAATGTTATTTGTCCTTCACTTTGAATATGAAATTTTTAGAAACTTCCCCCCCAAAAAAGTAAAAAAAAAATCTGAGGGAGAATTACTGCATTTGTTTTAAGTTCTGAAAGCTTTTTTTAGCTAAACAGTTCAAAGAGTGCATCTCACTAATCAGAGGAATATTTCGGTGTCCCCAGGGTGGTCACAGTGTTTTAATTGGAACTCAGGCTGCTTTGAAGTCCGTTCTAATCCTCCCTGAGCTGGGGGAGAGGGTTGGAAGACAGCACTGTAAATCTGAAATGGCTTTGGTTTATTTACGTGTGTCTGGGGACGTGTGGAATTCGTTTTCCTGGAGTGAAGCTCGTGGACAGCTGAGTGAGGAATGTGCCTCGTTAGTGGGGAGGGTTGTGCATGGTGAGCTCACCTGCTCCTGGATTTGTTGAAACCACAAATGGAGCAACAGGCTCTGAATGGGAAATGAACTCAGTGGGAAGTGATGTAGTAACTAAATGTGAGGCTAGGCTAAGAAAATGCTAGGATTGAAACTCATGTTTGAGGATTAACTAATTAGTGTGGCACTCAGAAATGGTGTTGCATACTGATACCAACTGCCTTAGGAGTTAAGAAGCAAAAGATTTAGGGTCCAGCTCTTATGGCTGATAGCTTCAATCATCCTTTAAATCAGTGTGAGGTTACATTTCCTTACACTGGAGTTGAATTACAGAGTTTTTGGGTGTCCCTGGTCAGATTGCTTAGTCTTTGTGCCTCAGTTTCTAAAGTTCAGGCCCCGCTTTGGTCTGGTTTCTAGAGAAATCAACTCTTTCTCCAGATGTATTATGCACTTGATGATCTACCACAAAAGGAGCCTCAGTGGCAGCTGATGCTTTTGTGCCATCTCAGTACAAATGACCTGTAGGAATCTGTGGCCACTGACAGCATGAGCATTTTCCTTAGGCATTTTCTACTTTATTTGTTCCACTATTGATTTTCATGATAAATATAATCATTTATCAGCTGTGTGTTTTCTGTACTTGGATAAGGTTTTTAACCTCTCACTTTTGCTGAAACTTGCATGTTTTATGCTTTGCTTCTGGCAGAGGTGAGACATTTGCTGTGAAAAGCTTAGAAATAATCTTTGATTGCGTTTGGATAGTTTTTAATTAATCAAAGCAACAGGCTTAACCTCAATTTTCTGTCTGAAAGAATAACTTAGTATTCCAGCTGAACCCGCTTTTCATTCTTCTAAAATTGTTAGCATAAATTTACCTGTGACTGATGTTATTGGATTGATATTAAAAAAACCCAGTTAAAATAACTTTTACTGCAGCTTAAAGTAGCAGTTTAAAGTGGCTAATCCTGCTGTGAATGAAGAGGTGATTGTAATCAGAAGTAAATAAGAATAATATATAGGATGTCAAATCACTTCATATAAAGGTAGTTGAAAATATGGTCTAGACTCTCCCAAGGACCTGTAGGCAGCCATTAATAGTAGTGCTCTTGCTCAAGATTAGGGGCTTTGTGTTCCTGCTGGCTAATATTTTCAGCTGATAAGAGTCTTGGAAAACAATGTGATCTGATTGTAATCAGAAGTAAATAAGAATAATATATAGGATGTCAAATCACTTCATATAAAGGTAGTTGAAAATATGGTCTAGACTCTCCCAAGGACCTGTAGGCAGCCATTAATAGTAGTGCTCTTGCTCAAGATTAGGGGCTTTGTGTTCCTGCTGGCTAATATTTTCAGCTGATAAGAGTCTTGGAAAACAATGTGATCAATAAAGATGTTGAAAACAATACAAGGATTTAGGTACATTAATATTCTGCAGGGATTATCTTGGGCAGGTGTCAAAAGAACAAGACAATCCATTTGGTGTAATCTGTAGACCAGTCAAATGTCAGTCCCCAGCCTTGGTTACAGGGTGAGCAGTCCTGTCAGGCAGAGCCTGCTTATCTGCAAAAGTGATATCTGTGTGTTAGGAACTCCATGTGGGTGGAGGTTATGCTGAAAGGGCATGTTGCATACATGGGAATTGGGTTTTGGTTTAGTTTTTGGATCATTTTTGTGTCTTGTCCCCATGTCCCACTCCTCCTTTCTGGAGAGGAAGCTGATGGCATCCACTTCTAGGCTGGCCCAAGTGTCTTCAAATGTCTTGGAGGTGACCTTGCAGAATGGAACCAGCAGAGGTTCAGTCAGGTTCTGACAGGATTACTAATTCAGGCTCCTTATTTACAGAAAGGTTCATGCCTAATTTGAGAGCTAAGGAGTTAAATTGTTTATTTCAGATCCTTCTGTTGTAACCAGCCATCCCTGCTGCCCTCAGCTGGGTGAGGAGCGAGTCTCTGGACAAGTTTTATTCATGGACATGAAAGTTAGAAACAGGAGCTTCTGCCTGATCTTCTGGAAGTTTCACTTATTATCTTTATTTTTTGGCTGTCAAGATGCTTTCCCAGCTTTGTGTAATCCCAGTAATTGGCCTGGAATAGTTTTCAGGGTTTCTAAAGATCCTCTCTTGAATGACATCTCTTTGAAAGATAGTACATCTGTCTGTTCAGACTTTATTCCTGTTGAACAAATCCTTGTATTTCAGTCTGTAGTTTTCAGATATTGATTTTTTGTTTATTACTATTTACAACTATCCAAATGCTTTGCAGATCTTGGGATCCTAACCCACATGGTTAGAACAAATAATTGGTGTTCTGCTGTGATTCTGTCCTTTAGTTCAGTTTGATTTGCCCCTCACTCTCCCTTGGGAAGACTCTTGGCTTCCCTCTTCACACTGTCCTTTCTTCCCAACTCCAGATTGTCACAATGATTGTTCCAACTCCAGTGACAAGTGGAAACTATAGGAAAAACAACCCTACTTATGACTCCCTAAAATATTTATTTCATGGCATTATTTTTCCCTTTAGCTGTTTTTTTCCCCTCTTTCAAATTAAGTTCATGATTGGGAAAAAGACCTAAAATAGCTTTTGCTGTTCTGCAGTAAAATGAAACATTACATTATTAAATGTGTTTACATTTTGTGCTTGAAGTCTTAAGGGCAATAGGTACAAAATTGTATGCCACAATAATTTCCTTTCAACATCATCATTAATATATAATTACATTCACTAAATTGCAAATTGAGGAAAAAAACATTTGCTTCTCTAATTGTAAAGATTGTGCTGATATCTGTGTTAGTTTGAGAGCAGTAAGAGCCAGTTTTTGAAACTCCTTTTTGATCATTTCCAGCTTCACTACTTCTGTGCTGCTGCTGGTAAATACCTGAAAGGGCTTTAGAAGTTTATGTGGTTTTCTCTTTTTCATCTGTTCAATCTCTCATCTGTTGGTTGCTTTTTTTTTTTTTAAAGTGAAGCAAAAAGAGCTGTTGTCCACAGATGATCTTAGAGCCTTGAATAGTACTACAAGGCTAAGGCTTAGAATTTCAAACTGTCTGAATCAATCCTTACTTAAGGATCACCTTCCTTAATGCAGGACTTCTCTGCTTTTTAGTAAGAGATCACAGAATCATTAAAGTTGGAAAAGACTTCCAGTGTCAGTGAGTCCAACCTTTGAGCAGACAGCACCTTGGCAGCTAGACCATGGCACTAAGTGCCACGTCCAGTCGTTTCCTGAACACTTCCAGGGATGGTGACTCCACCACCTCCCTGGGCAGCCCCTTCCAGTGGGGCAGTGATGAGGTACAGCCAAACATAAAGAGTGGGACAAAGAATGCAATGCTGTGGGCAGTGCTGTCTGGCTTGGAGAAGAATGCTCTGCTCTTGTAGGAATGTTGCTGGAGACCAAGGATGTTCCTTGCATCCTTCCGGTGGTTTGACAGCATTTCACTGGTAAGAACCAGTGAAATGGATATAGGTTTGTTGTGCTTCCTTGATAACATGAAAAAGGAGGACCTTAAGAACTCTGTTTTCTTAGTCTGTATCTATGTTTTTCCATTCTGTTTCGTAGCTTTGCAGACACACTTCATGTTTCTTGAGTTGGATGTTGAATGCCTCATTGCTGCCTTGTAAAAGGTTTCACTTAATGCAAGTGAATTTAAGCCAAATGAAAATTCTTTTGTGATACAGCGAGTTTGAAGTATGTGGACTATGTCTCTGTTTTTGTGGTTTCTCCCATGGGATGAGGCACAGCAAGGCATGCTGTGAGAAGAAATTTATTTCTTCTGTATCATAATACCAAAACCCATTGTTTTTTGGGTTTGCCTAAGGAGACAGTCAAGACCAGGACATGGCCAAGTGTGCTTTGTTTGTTCTGAGAATGTCAAGCATAAATGAGAGTTTTAGAGTCATTGCATTTTTGTATTTTATTTTTGTTCCTTATTTATGCTACAAATCATTAGCTTTCATGCCCCAAAACCCAGAGAGTGGCAGCTGAGTGGAGAGCCAAGCATGTTTTGCTCTGGTTGTACCCAGTGGTCAGCCCTGTGCTGTAATGTGGGACAGCAGAGAAATTAAAGGACATTCCTCTGGGTTAGCAGCAGTACAAATGTAGCTTGTGTGGGGATGTAGTTGTCATTAAGAAGAGCTCAAGATAATTTATTCTCTTTTTCTAGTTAACTCTCTGTTTCCTTTCTTCCTTATGTATTTTTTTCTGCAGTAGTGCTTATTTTTTCTGTTTAAAGCATAGGTTGGATTTGACTCTTAGTGAAGTCCAAATCTTGGCACTACTAAAATGAATCCATGAGAGGTAGGATACAAAACCCAAAATGATGACATGATGGTGGATCTCCTGCAGCACAGACACTGGTTTGAGAGCCAGACTGACAGTGCCTGTGTCTCACCCTTGAGCCTCCTTACTGCTTTTCCTAGGGGCTGATGTTACCTGGCTCAGGGTGTAGCTCTGTTAGCTCGATGAGAACTTGAGGATATGGTTTGATGAGAAGACAGCTGAGCCAGTTAACAGCTTCTTGGTGAGAGGGGGAGTTCCAGCAAGCTGCTTCAGACCTCCAGTGGCAGCAAATGAACCAGGCACAGCCTGTGACTGCACTTCAGTGGCAGCAGGCAATCTGCTCTGCTCTGCTGCACACACCAAATTGCACCCAGAGAGGAGAAGCCTGGAAGTCTACAGTGATGGCAACACTCTCTGGGCTTGCTGTGTAAAAAATCTCAGTCATGTGCTCTGACACTTCTTCAATCAAACTAAAAAAATTAAGGCATTGGAATAAATTGCCCTGGGAGGTGATGGAATCACTGTGTCTGCAGGTCAGCAGGTGTCTGGATGTGGCACATGGGGATATGGTTTAGGGGTGGTTATGGTGGTGCTGGGGATGATGGTTGGACTAGATGATATTGAAGGTGTCTTCCACCTGGATGATTCTGTGAAAATTGTCTTTGTTTCACCAGGACCTCTCAAAACTCTAAATTACATGTCAAGTGATTCAGCTTACAATGACCTTCTGGGTGAAGACTGACAAAAAAAACCAAACCTGACTATTTTTATCTTCCAAATCAACAGATTTGGTACTACTGTGTGTCCCTTCCCTCTGCTAGAGGTCTATTCAAGCCTTTCACTTGTGAGGTTACATTCCACTGTGCACTGTGTGTGCTTACCAGGTTTCCATGATTTGTTCTGGCCTTGCTCTCAGAGCAGTGATTGGGATGAGAAAGAAGTTTGGACTGTTGAAATGTTTGCCAAATGATTTTTTTTTTTTCAAAAGTAAGATTAATTCTTGTTGAGCCCCTAAGTATGTCTTTAAAGTAGAAATGAAACTTGAAAGATCAGTTATTATGATGCCATATCATTAACACTGGGAGGAAAAAACCTTTCTTCATTAACCCCCCAAAATCTATTAACTGGAATCTAAGATAGTTTTGTTCCTTTTTTTTTCTCCCCTCTTCAAATTATGGCTTGATTGGATTAACTGCTAATTTTGCAGTTGCTTCAAAAGAGACATATCAATTGTCTTTAGAATTGTCAAGACACTTATAAGCACTTAAAATGTTTTCTTACAAATAAGTTGTTCTTCTGCTTCAAGTGGTTAATGGGGGCATTTGCTTTAGTAAAGAGCAGTTGGATTTGTTGATTCTCTCTGTACACAATTAAGAGGTTTCTTTGCTAAATGAAGGGAACCTCAGAGCTGAGATTGCTTATTGCTTTCACTTACACTTTCCTCCATTTCCTTTGCACATGAAATATTGAGCAGGCAGAAACACTCAGGTAATACTTCAGTTCTGGTTTTTGACAGCTCTTCGCACCTTCATTTGAATGACTAAAGGTATGTGATGGCTTTTCAAAACATTTTAATCAAAGTATTGCAAAACACTAAATGTGTCCTAATTGCCTGGAAACTATGAGAATTTCTTTTTGTGACCAGTGTGTGTAGGACATTCCAGACCGTATGGGTTAGTTAATGTTGGCAATGGAAAGGATGTGGGTCTGGAGACATGAACAAACAGGTGTGACTACCTGGACTGGAGCTCAAAGGGTTTTATGTTTTGTTTTTTTTTTTTGCAAGAGAAGTGCTGTTGTGAAACAACTCTCAGGACTTCCAGGCCTGGACACCAGATTTTCATGGCAATGTTTTCCAGGTGAAGGAGAGCTAAGGAATGTGCCCAGGGAGGTGCTGCATGTTTGGAGGGGAAGGGGGTATGAAGCAATTTGGAATTTCTTATACAAAGCTGGGATGAATATGACCAAATTAAACCCAAGGACTCTGTTCCTGTACCCTGGGAAGTCTCTATGTGCTGGTGTGATTAGTGTTATTTACTGAACTTTCTTGAAGGACAAGTCCTCCCAGGAACTGAGCTGCTTTTGGGCTTGGTGAAGCTTCACAAATAAGCAGGAGTGCTGTAAACCAGAGATAGAGGAGTTAAAGCAGTGATGGAGCTCAAATATACACAAAGGATGTTTGAGCCTCACTTCAAACATACGGGAGAAGACTATTACAGGCATTCCACAGCCTTTCTAATCATACAGAAATATTTAAAACAACTAAACTGCCTTTCCTGAAATCTTCTATTGTTGTCATGTTATCGTTCTGTGTTTATTCTTCAGCTGCTGTTGTTTTCCTGCCTGGGAAGAGGAGAATTTCAGAATCTTCTTCTGTTCCTTACATGTAATACAAAACCAGATAAGGAGCAAAATCAATATTTTATACCTTTAGGAGTTTGCCTTGAAAAAAACAAACCCCACAAAAATCCCTGGGAATTGTTTTTCAGTGCAGAGAAGGAAGCAGATGTGGCCTGATTCCCTTAACAAACACTTGGGTAAAGACTTCTGTCTCTGGTCTTTGTCAGTTAATTATGCTGAAGCGTAAAACCTAAAATACTGTGCCAAAAATCTGGTAATGTTCCATTTCAATTTCGTACGACTTAGCTGAGACAACCAAATCTGTCATTGTATATTCATACTGAATTAAAACTATCAAGAGAAATTCAACAGATGTCCAAACCCATGTAATTCCAAGTAATTTAGTATTAAGTGTGATATTAGTTTGGTAGTTTGAATCAAATTTAATTAAAGAAAAAAAGCAGAGAAGAGCTCAGACCTTCAAACACAGTTGACAAAGTGCCTGTTTTTCTCTTTACTTTTACTTTTGTCTTGTACTTCCATAGTTAAAATTTCATGTTGGCTCTCTAGCTACAATCAAACCTCTTCCTTTGCTGTGCATTTTGAAGCATTTTATAGCAGCAATAAGAAGTTGACATTCTAATAAATTATAAATTAAAACTTTTCTTCTTTAACATTTTCAGCTTCTTTACTGAGTTTTGGTTTAATGTTACCTCAACAGCTAATTCTTGATGTGTAACTCATAATTTGTACTGAAATGGTAATAGGTTCTTAACTAAGAACATCTTTCCAGCAAATCCTGTGGAGTGGCAGTTGTGTGGGTTTTAAAAAAAGAGGCATAAAAATAGCATAAAGCATCTTCGGTGTTAAAAGTTTGGGAAGTTTGCCAGTGGGGTTTGAAAGTCATTGAACCACTTGGTTGGATAGCCCATTAAGTTAATTTTTCACTTCATTTGACCAATTTTAGGTTTTTATCATTCTTAAATTGCTCCTTTTCAAATTATCTGCACTTGAAAGAGAGGCAAAGAGCTTTGGTTAACAGCAGCTTTGTCCCTCTCCAGCCTTACTGTGCTGTCAGCTCTGCTGGACTCGCTAGTTTAGGGCAAAAAAAATCTTGTTTCCAAATTAGGGTTAAGTTTTCCTGTTTGGTTTTTAATTTATATTGCTGCTTGAATGTTATTGCAGAAGGAAAGGAGGCCTCAGGATGGGCTGGGGAATGGAAGGAGAATGTTCTAGGTTTTGGCTCCTTGTGTGTCACCCAGGAGAAGGGAACTGAAGTTCATCTGCCTCCTGCATTTCGGAAACCACTTTGTTCTTCACATTATCTTAATAACCACAAAGCACATGAATCAGTTTTAATAACACACAGCTCTGAATCATACCATTCCCTGTGTCCCTTTCCAGGCTTCAAACTTCCCTCAAGGAAGAGGTGATTCCAGTAGTGTCAGGGAGCTGTGTGGTCATACAGATGCTTCTTAGTTTTCTAATACTGATTTGGATATCAATTACTCCATGGAGAATGGACAGAGCTTAGGATAAATTGTACACATCAGACAGGGCTCTCAAGGCCAGAACATGTCACTGTGTGTTGGGGTGCTGACAGATTTCTCTCTGTGTTTTCAGGAGCTCCTGAAAACAGAGGGCTGGGTCCGGGCTGGTGTTTGCAGTGCTTTGGGACTTCACCAGTTCTCTTCAAACTGAAAGCTCTGATTTCATTTTGTTGTGCAGGCAGTGTCATTCCTCTGCTTGGAACTGTGGAAACTTGGCTTTTGCCAAACTGTTGGTGATCAGGGTGGGATGTAGACCTCAAAAACAGGCTGTGAAACCTTCCTGTGAAGGTGTTTGACAGCAGAGTGCATGCAAGGGATGTCTTTGATCACCTAACATGATTTAGTGTTACTGCACATGAACTTCTCTTTAGAGGGAGTTAATACCCATTGACTTTATTTCCTATTCTGTATCTGTGCTGCTCCACTTAAAAAAAAAAAGGGATTTAATGCCAATAAAACATCCTCTAGAACTAAGTGTAAACCCAAAGCTGCCAATTGCTGGAACTGAGAGTGGAGGCTGATTGTTGGTGAATTGCCCAACAGATGAGGATGATTGTTTGTTATTGGAAGTGGGTCAGTGGATATCATTACTAGAAATCTGTGGCTTTTATTGTCCTGTTTCATTTTACTATTGGATTAATTTCAGTTTCCCATCTCAGTCCTAATACTTTATGGTTTGAATTTTGGAAAATATGGGGGAAAAAAATCAAGGCAAATATACTTTTTTGCACATTATAAAGAAATGTGTGAAATTATTTCATTGATCTAACACTGGTGGTGGGTGCTGGCACTCAGCATGGCCACAGATACTGATACTAACTATCCTTGTGACAAATTGCTATATTTGGGTGAATTATGAGAGGCTTAGAACTGCATTTTTCATAGCCTTGTTGACTTGGCATTACGTTGTACAGAGATTGTTCCTGTTGGAATTGGTGTGTCTGCTTACAGCTTCTTTTTGCCAGACACACCAAGTGTGCCCAGTCCATTTCTGTTAGTGTTTTCTGGGGTTTTTTTTTAGCTTGTGAAAGATGGTGAAGTGGAAAGGGAAACATAATTTGCAATTGTTTTTCCACATCAGCACTAATACGAAGTTGCCTTTAGCCTTACATTATCTCTAGGGTTTTCTAGTTAGAAACTACTGCAGAAAGAGAACATCTACTTCCTTAGCTCATGAAAAAAATCTGAGTCAGATCTATTTCCTGCAGGTAGAATCCATGTGGATATCCCGTTGTAACTTTATAGACTTCTCTTGTATGTTTTCCATTGTTGTTTTTTCCCCTTTGGAGATGTGATGGAGGATACAAACCCAACTGTGTTGCACTCTCTGCCATAGGTTATCATGTAGTTCTCCAGATATATATACACCACTAAAAAGAACCTGAGTCCTCCCAGCTTGGAAAACAAAGTTAGAGCAGTGTTAGCTTTGAGCATTTCAGAGCTGAGATTCCCAGAAACCATCACTGTGCTCTGTTGCTCCTGGGTGATGTGGAGATGTGGCTTGTGTCAGACTGGGTCGGATTAGTTCTCCAGTGCTCTGCTGCCCAGCCCTTAGGTAGCCCTCAGTACAGAGGTGAGGAACTGCTCAAGTTACAGATCCTCTTGGGCTCAGCTGCAGGAGTTTGAAGTGTGAGTCAGTGCTGCAACACCTTTGAAAACCCAAGTGTGTGTTGGCCTAAAATTCTGCTACCACAATTTGAATTTTAGGTGTTTTAGCCAAGCCACCTCCAGGTTGTGTCTTGGTTTCGTCTCATAGTTTCCTTGCCCATTGATTGTGATGTCTTTGAAGAAGTATTTCATTCTGTTCTGAGTTTTCTGCTGCAATGTGTCTTTGTTGTCTGATGGGAGAACATGCCCATCTGTTTTATTATGTATCAACTGCTAAGGTTTGGATGTAACACAAGTGGTATTAGAGGCTGCAGCATTTTCTGCTGAGGACAGCTACGAGTGTGCAATTTTGGAAGTGAAATGCAGGAACCTTTCAAGCAGGATTGCCAAAATTGAATCCTATCTGCATCGACTCAATGTTTAACTAATTTTCACTTGACTGGAAGTGACAAATGATTAAAGAGAAAAAGTGATGCCTTTTTTGTATGTGAATAGTTGGCTGAAAGGTGTTATCATCAGAGAAATGGCTCCTTTAGTGCTAGATTCAGTCAGAATCCCAATGGCCCTGGGAAATTGCCTTGGCTGCTTTTGGTGAGACATGTTTTATGGGTATGAATGGGACATAGGTTTTCAGCCAATGAAGTGAAAGTTCAAAGTGTTTCTTTTGTTTTAATTGTGTAGGACACCTGATGATCTCTCTGGGCAAATTGTGGCCCTGCAGCAAAGGGAGCTTGCACTGAAAGAGCAGAACTCCACCTTCATGAACAGGTGAGTGATCCCAGCAGGGGATGCTGGTAGCAGGACTCTGCCATGTTAAAGCACTTAGAAAGGAAACAAGGACTGAAAACTGAGAGAACAGCTTTGCTTGCTGTTGCATGGAGCCTTCTATGCTGTCTTCTGTTCTTTCCCATGTTGATGAAGAGCTTTTTGCTTACTGAAATCCTTGCAGGAAGAAAAACATGAAGAACTGTGGGTTGGATGCAGTGAAGAGTTTATCCAGCTTTATTTTATGAGCTGAAGTGTTTGCAAGGGGAAGTGAGTTGCCTTCCCAGATTGTTTCATTTGGAAAGGGAATGTCACAACAAAATATGCAAAGTAGTCATCTGGATATGGGAAAGGAGTAAGGCTCTGAGGGCTGTGATTTGACTACTGAAAGGACCAGTTTGTAGAGATGGTGGTGGAAAAGGATGTTTGCAGTTTTGATGGCAAAGTACTGCAAGGATTTGGGAGGAGCAGACTGGGGAGTGAGCTATGTGTTTGAGATGAGAGGGTGTGTAAGCCCTTGCCCTGGTGTGAGAGTGAATACCTGATGGGGAAATGAATTTCTCTGCCAGAGCTTAACTTTGCAGCCTGCAGTGGTTCCACAGCCTGTCTAACATGGTTCCACAGTGTCCCAGAAAGTGCTTCTCACCCTCAGTGCACAAACCCTTGCTTCCCTTACATCAGGAACCCTCTGTCTCTACTTAAAGCAATCCCTCTGCCTTTCAGAAAGGCTCTGGACTGTTTGCATTGCAGGGTGGTACTGCCTTGTCTGAGCAACAGGAGTGTGGAGAATTTCAGCCTTTGGTGTAAACCTGTTGAGTGCAAAGCAATCAGATCCTGTGTGATTGAGCACTGGATGAGCACTCTTAGCCTGACGTGGGCTGCGGTGGCTAATGTCTCTCCTGAGGTATGTGGTACATTTTGGTTTAAGAGATGATCGTGATTCGGGCTCAGCAGGATTCAAGCTGAGTCTTGAAAGCTTTGTGTGTGCTGCTGCTGTTAATGAAACTGTTTAGTCAGTTGTAAAATGGTTACCTAAGTGTAAATTCCCAGGAGTGAAACAGCAAAATTCTTTTGTGGGTTTTGCTGAGAAGCTTACAGGGAGGGGAGAAAAAAAAATATCACCATTATAAAAAAGGCATTTTGTATATTAAAAATAAACCAAGCAAATGCTCAAACCTACAACTGATTAAATGATCCAATGAAAGAATGATGGTAGTGTTTGGGTTACTGATTTGGGTTGGGTTTTTTTAGGCTGCTTCTCACAGCCTCTCAGAGAAGTGTTTGCTCTAAATTTATTAATGGCCAAGGGGAATCATCTGTTGAAAAAGCAGCTTCTTGGTAGTGCCTGTTCATCTAGATGTAATTGTGCCAATTTAGTTTAAAAATAAAAACATGATTGAAATTACTTTTTGATTTCAAGTTAAATGGGCTGTAAAGCTGCTTAAATTAAAATTCTGACATTTTCCTGATGCAATGCTCTGTGTCATTTCTGAAAGTGATAATTTCCACTTTCTTCTGCCGCAGACCTTAAAAGGTAGGCAATAAGGTACATTTTTAAAAACCTTTGGTTGCAGATGATTTGAAAGTTCCCAGGAGAAGGTTTGGAGTCTTTGGAAATAAAATGCTTTAAGGAAGCAAACTCAATTTTCTCCTCTCTCTGACTCTTTTCCAGGCTGAGCTGGTGGTCCTCTCTTTTATTTGTTTCCTGATTGTGTTCAGGATTGTCTGTGTGTTGCAGTAACTTAGTATGTGATCATGCCTCCCTCTAGTGATGGAGCCCAGCACTTAGTCAGCTTTCCTCTGGCTTTTTTCAGCTGCAAGTTCTTTTGCCCTTAGTTGATATATGTTGTCTTCAGTGCTGATAGTGCAATGTTTGATTTACAGATTTGGTGGTTATCTGTACATAGAGTAAATGTGCAGGACAGGCAGCAAAAAAGTTTTGCTTACTCCTAAAAGGCTTTGATTAGTTTTCTCTATTAAAATTAATGGTTTGGTAGATGCTTAAGGAAATATCATCAGAAATTGGTGTGTGAATTTATTTTTATGGCAATCACGTGGAGAATCACAGGTAATTTTGGCTTACCTGTTTCTGCATTGCAAAATCTTGTTCAATAGAGGAGGTTTGAGTGTGATGTTAAAAAGGATTATATGACCCTTCTCCCTAAATGGCTGATATTGAGTCTTTGGAGAGTGAATGAGAATGGTTGAGAATGAGTTGGATGAGAAGCTCCCCATGAGCTGCAGTGTGTGCTAGCAGCCCAGAAAGGCAATCAAATCCTGGGCTGGATCAAGTGGAGTGTGGGCAGCAGGTCGGTCAAAGGAGGTGATTCTTCCCCTCTGCTCTGCCCTTGTGAGACCCCAGCTGGAATACTGCACACAGTTCTGGTGTCTTCAACATAAGGAGGACATGGAACTGTTTGAGCTAGTCCAGAGGAGGCCACGAAGTTGCTAAGAGGTCTGGAGCATCTCCCCTATGAGGACAGGCTGAGGGAGTTGGGGCTGCTCAGTCTGGAGAAGAGAAGGTTGTGTGGAGACCTCAGAGCAACTTTTCTGTATCTACTGCAAGGGAGTCAGAGAGGGACTCTTTGTTAGGAGCTGCAGTGACAGGACAAGGGGTAATGGGTTCAGACTGAAGGAGGGAGAGTCTAGTTTGGATGTGAGAAAAAAGTTTTTTACTATAAGGGTGGTGAGACACTGTCCCAGGTTGCCCAGGGACGTGGTAGCTGCTCCGACCCTGGTGGTATTCAAGGCCAGGCTGGATAAGGCCTTGAGCAACCTGATCTAGTGAGAAGGTGTCCCTGCCCAGGGCAGGGGATTGGGACCAGATGATCTGTAAGGTCCATTCCAACCCCTAAACTCTATGATCCTATGAATGTATGTTTGGTCATCACTAAGCATTTAAACACAGGCAGAAGAGTTCCTGGAAGGAATTCTTGCAATTGGATTATTCTTTCTTTCAGTCTTTACACTGCAATCATCTTGGGTTTTATTCCCAGTGGTGGTACCTTTCCCACACTGTTAGTGGCTGTGATAGACACTTGCCAGCTACTGTTTGTCTGACAGCCTGACATATAGTCTCCAGTTTCTTTTTGATAACAGGAGCTGCTCAGTGGCAAAGCAGGAGTTAATTGCTAATGTAGGGATATATGAGCATGGCTTGACTTCAGAAAACAAAGGAGTCATGGAAAAGGTATCACAGGGGAACAATTTGCCACGTAAAGTCCCATCCATTTCTGTAAAACTGGAGACAGATCTAGCTCAACTGCTTCTAGTGTCCCTCAGTTGATCTCGAATGGGGAGTTACGGTGTCTAAACACACTGCTAACAACCTTCTCCAAATGGCATATGGCTTCACTACACACAAAATTAATTTTATCTTATTCTCCCATTCTTGAGCTACTTTCCAGTTATTGCTGTGCATTTTTTTAGAGCTAGTGTTTGTGTTATTAAAAAGGCAATAGAGATCACCCCAGCACAAAGAGGCAACAGCATTACAAACCTGCCCTTGCACTGGTACTTGCCTGAGTGGGGATCTGCAGTGCAGTCCTGGGTTGTGTAGCTTGTGCAATCACCAGTGTCTTGAGGCCTCCCAGAGATCAAATGATGATGCATATCCTATTTGCTCTGTCGCTCACATTGGATGCTTTTAGACACAGAACCACAGGACTGAATTTCCTGAACAGCAGGTTTAAATCAATTTCTTTTAACAGTGATTGTTTATATGTTTGGTTGTGTAGACTCCCTCGGAGCTTGCTATTTTTGCTAGGGGAGAAAACCTTCCTGTGGTGCCAGGATGGGGAAAGAGGAGAGGGTCACTTTAGCACTGAACAGCAACTCTGTTCTCTTGGCAACTTCAGGATCTGTGAGTAATGCAGCTGAAAGTGCCATTAATCGTGCGTGATGGACTCTCTCTGCTGGTTTGGACTGTGTTGCTAGAAGTCATATAAATACAGTAAATTATACTTTCGGCCCGAGCAGCAGGAAGTATTGTGGAGCTTTGTAACTGCAGAGCAAAGATAACAATCCAAAGGTTCCAAAGCTCCAAAGAAGATTGCTCAGGGCCACTTTGATAGCACAAAGTGTACCTGCTTTGCTGTTTAGGAAAAGGTGATGAAAGGAAGGTGTTTAATTAGTGGGGCAGTTTAACCATGCAGCCACCATTAGTTAAAGCACATTTCCCCTCCCTGAGTGGGAATGCTGGAGGCATGGAAGGCTGAAATGTGCTTTTTCTGGAAGAGCTGATGGTTGTAGTTTGTGATATGGAAAGTCAGCCAAGTGCTTCATAAGCTTTTGTCTTATGGAAAAACGATGTAGTAGTTGCACTATTTTTTGAAAGTGAGAAAAACTGCATGTTTCTTTTGCCTGCTTCCTATCTGCATATTTGGAGTCTCTGGAGAGATTTCCTAAAGCAATCCTGGCAAAGCATTCTAGAACTTGAAATGCAGGGGGAAGCTGCCCTTCTCATCAGTGTTGTCCTCTGCAGTGGCTAATGTGAAGGAATGATGCTGCTTTCAGCTTGAGCTTTGCTTCGGTTCTGAAAGACACGCTGGGAAAATGGACTTCTTTGGTTGCTTGCCCTTCTCAAAGTCATCATTTCTACTTTTGCTTGTGTTGTCTAAGTATAATATTGACTTTGGACCATTGAGGTGTCTTGTGGAAAGGCAAATAAGATGAAAACACGCCGGTGAAGTTGGCTCCGAGCAGGATGAAGGGCACAAAAGAAACTGGAAGAGCAGTAAATCTTTGCTTCTGGTCTTGGGATCCTGGAGCTGATGGCTTATTCCCATCACCTAGTGTCAGAAACCCAGCCATGTGTTTTGACATATTGTTTCGTATGGGAAAAGGGATATGTAGAATGTGTTTGAAAATGTATATTCCTACTCCAGGTGCTGACAGAGTTCTGCTAAGAGACATGGTTGTTTACCACCTTTATTTGTATAAATCCTGTAAAACTGAGGTACCCAAACAACCTGCCATGTGTGTTGGTGCTTAAAAATTAAATAAAAACCAAAACCACTGAAGGTTGGGGAATGCAGGTTGCAAACTGAACAGAAAAGGCTTTGGAGCTGGGCAGCAGGGATTTTTTAATATGTTAAAAAAAACAATGACTGAGTGATGCTAAGCCCAAAACAGTCCATCTCCATAAGTGCTGTTAGCTCAGAGTGCTGTAAATCTATTGCCCATCTTCCCTTTCCCTTGGATGTCCCAAGGAGTGTCAGTCACAAAAATAAATAGAGCCTGTCAGACTTCTTCCCCTAATCTTTGGGAAAGTTGGACAGAAGTTTAATTACAGTGAAGTGTCTTTTATCTGACAGAGAGAGAAGTGCTAGCTTTTTAATAGGCTTTATGAGTTATTTTGTGATCAAAAGCAGTACTTAATGTCTAATATAGGACTAGGTAGGGATTTTTTTTTCCCTGCCTTTGTTCATCTATATGGCACATTGCACCTTGATTTATATGTGGAGGTGTCTGTGTACCTAATACCAGACAAATGTTTATTCACAGTGCTTCAGGGCAATATTAACTGCTGGCAGGTTCTGCATTCATTTACAGAGTGAGATGATGAAGAAATGACTGTAAGTATTGCTTTTTCTTTTCTCCAAAATTAATCTTTCCTGCATTTTATACCCAAAGGTACTTGATAATGTGCCATTAAGTGACCCATCTACATACTCAAATAGTCAGCTTCCAGAGCAACATCTGGTTATTCATGGCTCTTAATCGGGGAGATACAAAGCTTTTCTAACATCTTTTCTATCATAGAGTTAGCAGAAAATAGGAAGGCAAAGAATAATTTAGCCAAGACTTTGACTTATGTTTCCAATTCTAAAAACATGGGATTTTGCCCAGACCTTTGCTTTTCATGATTGTGCCATTTTTAGTCTGATTTCCTGAGGAAGTGAAGCTTATTACTGTGCTTTGTGTGTGTATGTAGATGAGATTGTCTGTGCCTACCCTACACTTTTGAACTTGCTAGTTGTGTTCTGTCAAGTTTAGCAGATGGTAAAGGTCTCAAAAATAATACATTCCAGCAAGTTTAAGGAAATTAGATCTCCATTTCCAAGAGAGACATCAGGAGGTCATGTCTTGGTAGTAGGGATGGGAACCCTTCAAGCAAACAGACCCTTGTGAGTGCCACATTATCAGTAAGGCTCCTTTGGAGACCAGACCTCCTTGGGCAGCCTTGAGCCTGGCACTGAGTGAGCACTGTTCTGCTACCCTGGAAGCATCCCAATCCATAATTTCTGCCATTCCATGGTCTCCAAAGGCTCCTGGCATGGGATAGCACCATGGTAATGTTGTTGATGTTGCTTTCATGCTTCTCCTG
The DNA here is from genome assembly GCF_000695815.1 of Acanthisitta chloris. NCBI lineage: Eukaryota > Metazoa > Chordata > Aves > Passeriformes > Acanthisittidae > Acanthisitta > Acanthisitta chloris. The sequence continues at coordinate 44,885 of NW_008691840.1, forward strand.
TTTCATATTATTTCAGCATGGGAAATAGAAGTCTACTTGAGTCAGGAGTTACCTTTGGAGAGAGAAATCCGTAGGAAACCAGACAGCTTTGGTTCTGGGGCTCATGGAATTCTCTCTTTCTGTTTAAAAGGAAATATATAAGAATGCCTAAAAAACAGCCTAGAGGGGACAGACACAGTGTGACAGACATAGCTCCATGATCTCAGCCTGGAGCTCTGTAGAAACTGTAGAGTCAAACCCAGTACAAACATTAGCACTTGGTTTCTTACCTCTTATTTGGCTGTGCTTCTGAGGGAGCATTCAAGGATAATCTGTGAAGTGCCTCTGTTTAGTGCTGCGATCATTTCTAATGATTATAAAAATTATGCAAGCTATTTAGCTCTGTTCTTATGAGGTTTTCTTGTCCCAGGATTGTGATTGACCCTGGGTGTTCCTACCAACACCCCTGATGTCTGTGCATCTCTGTTATTGGAATGAACAATAGTTTTCATTTGTTAGTGCTCATCTGGAGATGCTGATTCAGCATTCCCTTGGTAGCAATGTGCATTATTGACCAGAAAAATGGGTAAAAATAACCAGTTAATTTGATAGGAAGCACAGACTGTTCTTGATAGTGTGTTGTACAGCAGACTCTGTGCTTCAGCACGGAGCTGCACGGTGAAAGTTAGGGAAGGAGAAATCTGTCTCACATCTCCTCTGCACATGACTCACATCTGCACTGTAAATCTTCACTTCCATGAGATTAAAATTCCTAAAAATTCTGGATGGAATAGATCTATCTTAATACCAGCCTAAGAGTTCCCAGAAACTAGAAGGAATATTTAGACTTACTGAAGAAATTAGAAGTCAAAACTAATTACCTACTTTCATTATTTGTCTTCTTTCCTTCTTAGTGGAGGGATGCTATGATGGAATTAATGATGGACAGGAGGCTGATGGGCAAAGGAGGAGTGCCCCACATCCCTGTTATATTTGATGTGGATACAAAGGGAGGAATTGTAATCTCAGCTATGCAGGAAGCAGCAGTACAAAAATATTCTACTTTGAAACCAGTAGTATTATGTAAAACCATATATTCAGCCTGCTGCCAAGCCTTGTACAGAGCTCTGGGAATTGTAGTGCTCTAAGATTTCCAGTTCTTAGGGATTTGTCTTTTATTGCCTCTGCAGTGTGGCAGTATGCCTTGAAATGAGTTGGAAAGAGGAGAGCCTGTCACTTTGGTAATATCTCTAGAATCAGTCTTGAAGTCACAGGGATGGCTCTGTGGGTGAGGTGGGTGAATGTAGCCTGGGAAGTCTGGACTTAGTTTCTGGAGCAGCTTTGTTTGCGTGAGTTGTGCTGAGTCACTTCACACAGTGACCTGAGTTTCTCACACGCAGACCCAAAAGACTTCATGAATGAAAACATCTCTGCTCCATACACCCTGTCCAGTCTGCACCTCATTGCTTTTAAGGCAAATGAAACACATCAATTCCCCTCTCTCTCTCTACCTCTTAAGAGATTTTTATTCCCTTATCCCCCAAAAACATATAACACACATCTATTTCTTCCCATGTAGTATCCTAAAATCATAGTCCTGGCCCTGTCTCCTGCACTGCTTCACTTAAGTGTTTTAAGAGGAGTCATTAACAGTCAAACAGGGCAGTTTTGTCTCTTAATTTGTAATGCTGGAGCTGCACTGTATCTCTCCTCAGCAGTCATGGGAAGGCAGAGGAAAATTTGTGGCAGAATGTAGAATGAATTTTCTGTCTTTTCATACTCATTTACCCAAACACCTACTGTAGCTGCTGTAATAACAGCAGCATTGAAGACTATGGATTTTTCTAAAGTATTTTAGGGTCCTGTTTATATTGTTTATTTTGAGCAGATTGATGGGGACAGCCAGAATACACTGAGACATTTTACCAAGGTAAATGTGGATTCTGTAGGATTTTTTAACTGCTGTGTATTGGTGTCAGTTCAAATACTGCACAGACTGTGGTTATGTCTGAAAAATAGATTATCTGGCCTGGGATGTCTCAATCAGTTGATCATACCTGCATGTACACTTTGTTCAGCTCCATAACTAATCACTTCTTTAACAATTTCTCATCTGGATCACATCATCTCCACTGCCTGTCACCTTCAGCCTTCTGTTATTGGTATTTTCATTAGGTATTTTCATTTTAATGTTCCCTGTGACTGCTTGTGTGCACATGTGAGTGTGCAGAGCATGGTGTGATACAGTCGGTGGAGGAAATACTGCAAATATATCATTGTTGGGGGTGGGGGGAGAGCATTTTAAATTAGTTATAAATATTCTCCTGCTGTCAAAAGTTTTAGCATCTCTACAAAAGACATACTGCTTGGGAAGTTGAATAAAAAAGTAAGTTGCTTGTCTTTTATAGCTGTGTAAGGCAAAAAAAAAACTTGTCATAAACTGCAGTCAACCCCCTTCCCAAAAAGCAGCTTTCTCTTGCTGCTCTGAAAGTTAAATGACTAATGTGCATAATTTATTTGAGCATCTGTGCTAAAAACTTGCATACCAAGTTTCAGTTCAATGTGATCAACAATGGCGAAAATTAGGATTTCTCTTGGAAATGCTGACGGATGTGAACATGTGGAGGCTAAACCGGTGCCTGACAAACCTTCTTATTGTGCGATGCTAATGGTGAAACACAGTTTTTTTTCTGCTGTAATTGCATTTCCCCCCAAGGGGTGCTTTGGCTGCTTAATTTTCTCCTTTTCAAATTTGGTGGTTTTAGCTGCACTTCATATTTGGATTCCTGCTTTTTCTGGAGTCTGCATAAAACCTCCTGAGTTGTCTTGTGATATTTCTAAGCCTAAGATACCCTGAGCTGCCCTGGTGAGCGAGGGGAGCAGCAGCATCCTGGGATGGGGCTGGTGCTTTGCAGTAGCGAGCTCAGAACAGGAGATGGTGCCGGCAGCCTTGGCAGCTGCTCTGCCTTCCCTCCCCTCCTCCTCCACCTTCCCTGCCTTGCACAGCCAGGGTGCTGTCACCAGGATTATACATTCTGGAGTCAATTAGCTAAAAAATGTTACAAGTGAAAGGAGAGAAAGAAGAAGCTGTAGAACATCTTGATGTGAATATGTCTGTCTCAGAAACTCTTCCTTTGGAGAGCTTGGATCATAGAATCACAGAATGGTTTGGGTTTGAGAGGGACCTTAAAGACCATCTAATTGCAACCCCCTGCCATGGGCAGGGAACACCTTCCACTAGGCCAGGTTGCTCCAAGCCCCATCCAACCTGGTCTTGAACACCTCCAGGGATGGAGCATCCATAACCTCTCTGGGCAGCCTGTTCCAGTGCTTTACCACCCTCGATTAAAGAATTCTTTCCTGTCATCTGCTCTAACCCTGTCCTCTGTCAGTTTTAAATCATTGTCCCTTGTCCTGTCACTGTCTGCCTGTATAAAACTTCACTCTCCCTCCTGTTCTTAAACCCCCTTAAGGCACTGAAGGGGGCTCTAAGGTCTCCCTGGAGCCTTCTCTTCTCCAGGCTGTACAAGCTCAGCTACCTCTGCCTGTGTTCGTAGAAGAGATGCTCCAGCCCTGGTGACTCCTTCATGGCCCAGCTGTAGCCTTTTACTACAGCTCTGGTGCAAATTTCAGTGAAGCATCAGACACTTTTGAGGCATCTGGTTGAGGAAGGAGAATTTTGTTTGGAGGAGTCAAGCAGAGGGAAACAAGGCAAGGTCTTCTTAGGAAATTAGGTTGATAACTAAGGTCTTCTCTTAAACACTGGAAAGATCCTGAGGGTGTGTTTATGCCATGCCAGTCCTCCTTTCTCCATCTTTGTCCAAAAGATTTCTTGTTGAAGGACATATATTGAAATGGTTTTTCCTTTAGCCATATGAGAAAAACTGTGGTAGGATGTGGCATTCCAAGGGCTTGTTGGGGATGGATGTGGTCAGAGGGAAGGTTTGGGCATGATGCTCTGTTAGAGGTCAGAACAGTGTTCCAGCAAAATGTCATTTCCTTTGTCATATTTTATGTATAGCCTGTTTTTACATATTTTTAATATTTAAAACAATGTTCATATTCATAAGTTTTCAAATATGTTCTCACTGTTAAGAGATGGAAATCAGTTTTTAAAAAAACCCCACCAAAAAATCCCAACAAAACCCCCACAACAACCCCCCCCAAGCTTTCCTTTTATTCAAGTAAGAACAATCAAATTCTTATGAGTGGAATAACTACTGAAGAGGCTTTCTGTTTCTCAGCCAGGGAAAGCTTTTGAAATATTTATGGAAATAAACCAAAACGTGTCCCTTTCTGACTGTACAAATAAGGGATTATTAGATCTAGCCTATGGCAGTTGCAGTACACAGACTCCAAAGCATCTACCACCAATAAGAGAAAACTGGGAGATTTTTATGAGACTCTTCTGGCGAAGCAGTAGGTACCCATGGGTTATCCCAGTGAGAAAATCCCCTTGTACCTTGCACTGGAGGTAGAAATTGTTACTGAGACAATGGATTGAGTCTTGGAAACCACATGTATCATTTATGTTGGTGCATCTTTATCTGCTTCAAAAAGCAGGACTGAAGTCACTCCATAGCCCTTTCTGCTGCAGCTGGGAGTGTAGAGCAGTGCAGCTTCCATCC
>NW_008691840.1:49516-57008 GCF_000695815.1 Acanthisitta chloris
TAATTGCAACACAGGTTGTCAGGCTGTGTCACACTCCCAATTTGTTGAGTGAACTTGCTCATCTGGGTCTTATGCATTGCTTTTCATTCCACAAATGTTGCTCTGGAGTAAGAATCGGAGCTTGATGAAGTCAGAGTGCATTTTGATGATTCACAGAAGAATCAGTAGAGCCAGGTTGGTAAGGAGAAGTAATACCTTTTATTAGACTCACTGATAGGATTAGCAGACAGACATGCATTTGGGCACACAGCCAGTGCTGGGATCTGATAGAGAAGCAAAAGCCTTCAAGCTAAATGCGGGTTGAGAACAATTGCTCCGAGTTTAATTTGATTAATCAATTGGACAATTTGAGAGAGAAGGTGGTGGGCATATGTGGGATGGGGGCAGATATCAGGCAGAAGAGATGGAAGGGCTGTTAGCATCTCTGAGAAAGAGACTGTCTAAATCATGTTACATGACCAGGGTTTGAATACTTGGATAAGACAATCAGTAGAATGAACTTTCTCCTTGTAGAAGGAACCTGGAAGGAGATAGTGTGTGTCACATTTTTGCTGGAGCCACATACCAGTAAATCCTGTGCCTCACTCACTCAGCACTGGGGTGTCAGCTTTGGAGTCACTGGACTAGAACTTCCATTTTATATTAACTCAAAATATTATTTTCTAAGCTGTCAATAAAATAATTTTGCTGTATTGTTTGACTTATCTCCTCTGGGCACTCAGGTGCAGCAGCAAGCCTGAACTGCCAATACAGTGACTGCTGAATCAGTTCTGCTTCATTTGTCCAAACACTTTCTAGGATCGAGTGTGTTCCCTGAGCCACAGGATTCCTTCCTGCCTCTTGCACTGGGAGTGCTGTGGGCTCTGCTGGTGCTGGGAAATGCCAGCTCTAGATGCTGAGTGGGGTGTTGGTGCTCATGGCAAAATCTGTTGTCAATTTTGAGTAACTGTTTGGACTCAATAGCAGCCTAATGTGGCTTGTTTATTTTTCAGCTGTGTCCTAGTTAATAAAAGTGCACCTGCTGCTGTGTTACCTCATGGCATGGTGTGTAGTTAGTGCACAGCCACGAGTGGTCAGCATCTAACTTGCCTGTTTGAGAGTAACATTATAGCCTTTAACAGTGCATTTGTCAGATTTTTTGCTTTCCTGATTGCATCCAAAATGGGGTAAAAAATGCTGATAATAACTGATGATAAAAAACCCAAGTAACACTAAGATAACCTGGGGCAAAGTGGTGCCTAAAAATACTTGATGTTTTTAAGCTAATTACATTTTATATTGCCAGTGACCTTTTGGAAACCTTTCTTTGCATGGATTGCAGATGCCTCCAAGGAAATGCCTTTATGCATAGAGAAAATGCATTCCAGTCATCTCCTCAAACCAGAATGCAGGTCTGTTTGTAGAATGTGTCCCTTTTTCAGAAGAACTTCATAACATGCTTGTTCAGAACTGCAGGCAGAGCTTTGCCTGGTGGAGAAGACAAGCACCCAGGCTGTGTCATCTTGCCAAAGGTGAGGGTTCTGTGATTAAATAGCAAAGGGGGACATTCTTGAGCTTACAGAGGAAGTAATACTTAAAGGCAGAGGAGAAATTCACTCTGACTCCCTTGGGAAATTTGTGGCTCAGTGGCAAACATGAATGATGAACTTCAGGCCTTGTTTCAAACACATCTGCTGACTATAAGGCAGAAATTCCTCAGTTTTTGCAAGCTTTTAATTTGGATTTTTAAATTTTGTGTTGAAGTGCTTGCTTCATCTCTTCCCTGAAGTAATGCTGAAGGTGTTGAATACGGGAGAGTGAGACTGGCTGGAGTTTCAGTAGTTTCTCATTTCCCATCCTCTGGAGATGGTTGTCTGATTCTTGCATGAGAACTGAACAAGAGACAGAAGAGTTGTTGCAGCTCCCATGGATAATGTAACTGTCATTGAGGCTGGCAGAAGTTGGTGTCCTTCTCCTTGCAAACCCAGCAGTCATGGTCTGACAGCCTCAGACTTCATTGGGTTTGATGTTTTAAAAATAAAGTGAGTGGCATCTTTTGTTAACGTGTACAGACTTCGAAGAAGTTCCTCATGCCCTTAAAGAGCAGAGTCAAGCCAAAGAGTCAGTGTAGGTGTTACCACGTTTGATCAGTTAGGCTAGTTTTTAATGACTTTTTTTCCACAGCACTTTTAAAGAGGAAGTTCCTTCTCTAGTTATGTTACTTTGAAGTCAACCACCATCATTTTCTCTGCTGCAAGACACTGAGCCTCGTTCTTGAAACATGAAAGAGAGAAGAATTGGAGATGTCATAAACTCCATGACACTTTGCTGATTGTTACTAATACAGAACCATTTGCATATTCCCACACTGGGATTTATGCCACTGTGTACTCATCACTGTGTCAGGAGAGGCTTATGTGGAGGTCAGGAAATTTGGGCCCAGCACAAGTCCTACAGCAGAGACAAACCAGGACTTGTAGAAACACTTTTCTTAGAAGGAGACTGATGGTATGAGCAGTGTATGTCTGCTGTGTGTTTACACCTGGCCTAGACTGGAGCATCTCTGAAGTACAGTAAATGTTATCTCTGTTCTTTCTGACTGTGTACAAGGATATGTGTTTCTGCTTATGGTCTGTAGTGTGGTGCTTCTTTAAAACTTTAGAGCTGCTTAAGGTCAATAGGATGAGGGAGAGGCTGGATGGAAGTTGAGAGACCTGTGTGAGTCAGGACTGTGGAAATATTCAAAACCCAGTGGGCCTTTGGAAGCAATTTTGTTCTCAATTCTGGGTTTGACCCAGGACTTGTGAGATGTTAAGCAAGTCAGGGATCTGTCCTCTGGCTGGTGGAGGTTAACAAACCTTATGACAGTATTTACTAAAGCATGTCCTTGTCACTGCCTGTGCTGGGCTTTCCCAAAGAGCAGTTCATGTCACTTGCAAATTCTAAAGCTTTTGCCTATGCCCCAAACAGATTTTTTGATTTCTAGTCAATATAAACATGTAATAAAGCAGATACATTTTGTTCTGCTTCAGTCAGCTTTGTATCCCATTCTTCAAATAGCATCCTATTGAGAAAACACTGGGAACTCTCCTAAAGCAGGGAAGAAATTGGCAGCATTTCATGGTTCAGGAAGAGACCACTATGCAAAGAAAACCTTCTTTAGTCTACTGTACAGTTCATGCTTGTACTGCAGGAGTCACAGTTGTGAGAACAGCTTTGGTTTGGCACTGTGACTGGAATTTGGTATGACAGTCAAAGTTTTGCTTCAGTGTGGATTTGCTGGTTTGCCTTAGGTATTGGAAAGGTGTGTGTTAAGTGATTGAGAGAGGAGGTAAGATAGGAAGAAATAAAGAGCAGCCTACAAAGATGGTGAAGGGTCTAGAGGAGAAGCCACGTGAGGAACAGCTGAGGGCACTTGGCTTGTTCAGCTGGAGCAGAGGAGGCTGAGAGTAGAGAGACCTCACCATGGGCTGCAGCTCCTCTCGAGGGGCAGTGGAGGGGCAGCATCAATCTCTGTGACCAGTGACAGGACCATCAGGGGAGGTTTAGGTTGGATATTAGGGAAAGCTTCTTCCCCCAGAGGGTGTTTGGGCACTGGAACAGCTCCTCAGGGTAGTGGTCACAGCCCCAAGCCTGACAGAGCTCAAGGAGTGTTTGGCCAATGCTCTCAGGCACAGGGAGGATTGTTGGGGTGTCCTGGGCAGGGCCAAGAGTTGAACTGATGGTCCTTGTGGGTCCTTCCAGCTCAGGGTATTCTGTGATTCTAAAGATCCTATGTTCCAACTCCATCTCCTGCAGAAAAGGGGTGGAGTGTGAAGTGAAGAGAAAAAGTATGTCATTACTGCAAAACCAGCTGCAGCTGAGCAAAACCACATATGAGAGTAAATCATCAATATTTCAGATCGGCACTTTTATAAACAAATTTCAGAAAGTGAGAATGAAAACCTGAGGAAACAATGCAGAAGAGTGAGTCTGTGTGTGTTGGTGTCCCTTGAGCCCCTAGCAGGCAGGAGGAAAGGTTGTTTGAATTTTAAATTGATTTAAATTCCTTTTGATTCTGTAGCCTGTGCCAATTCTGTGTATATTGTCCCTGGAAAGTGCGCAGAGGATGTTTGAGACTCCCTTACTTTTCTGCTTGGCTAATTTTACAGTCCTCCCATATTTTGTGGCTGTAAATGTTGCAGACTTTATTACATTTAAACTGGTTTTAATATAGTAGGTCATAAAAATCTAAGAAACAAGAAGTAGTGTCCACTGCAGTGATGTTTTTAGTGCAGGGAGGATGCTTGCAAGTCACCGAAAGGCTTAAACTGAAACTCCAGTATCATCTGCTTAGTGAAATCAGTGCAGAAAGAAGAAAAAAACCCCAAACCTGTCACAACTGAGAATGAATTTCATTGTTAAAAAATTCCTCCTTTCCTTTCATCTGAGGAGCTGGTTTACGCTTTGAGGCATCAATCCAAATGTGAGGAGGGGAGGGAGGCTGTTTCTCTTCTTTTCAGAAAAAGGTTCAGCAAGTTATGTACACTCTATAGCTGTATATAAATATATATCTATGTGTATATACATCTATCTCAGTGTAGCTGAGACCCTTCCTGTCTGACTGCTCATTTCTCACCAAGAGCTATGACTGGACCTGTCTTTCTAACTGAGCTAGGAGAGACATCTGCATGTCCTGGTGCTAACCCTGCAAGCTCTAAGACATCAGTAAGGATGTTTTTTTTGCTTTTGCAAATTGACCTGAGTAGTGAAAACCATTGGAAGCTTGTTCATACCTTCCTGCCTGGCTTCTTCAACAAGGACCTTTGCCAGGGAAGGAGTAAGCAGTCAATCCCTGTAGTTCTGGATTCTCTGCCCAGCCCAGGGCTGAGTTACAAATGTAGAGCTGAGGAGCAGCTCTAGTTTATCTATTAATTGCAATTATTCAATCTGCAACTCCCAAGTCTTCAAAAAGATGATTTCATACATCTGCTTTCAGGAGGTTAATTACTGCTGCTGCATCTAAAGGCTGGAATAGCGTGGGAAGACAGGCAGTTACTGGAGGATGGATCCATGGATGCGTGTGACATTTCTTAGCTGTTGCGTATTCAGCTTTGAAACTTCCTCCAGAGAGTGGCAAGGCTGGTCTCTGTGTTCTCCACATGGGTCACAGCTTCATTTAATACCTTTTGACATTCAAACTGTTTAACTGATGCCTGTGGTTTGTCTGTTCCCATTTCATCATGGCTTAATGGTAAATGTTCCTGTAAAATGTTTATGATGATTTCTCTAAGTGACAACTTCAGTTCCCATGTCACAAACTCAATGTCTCTGAGCAGCTGCTTTCCACTGAGCTACACATTCTGCACAAACTGGGAGCCACAGAGGAAACAGAGGCTGAGCACTTGCTTGGATCCTTTACGATAATAGAACAGAGACCATTTGTTTTGCTGCTTCCTTTTGAAAAAAGACACTAAGAAAAACCAATCAAAAAGCCCCTTAATCCATCAGAATTATGAAACTGGTGCCTGTTTGTCTAAAATATCACAAATGGAGAACAAGTCAAAACACATTGTCTACCTGAGGCACAGTTGGCATCTTGGAGTCCTCTGTCCACTAACCTGAAACCTCAGTGTGAACCTTAATGACTTCACAGGCTGCCAGTAGTGGCCATGATAAATCAGTCTGCTTTTGGTTTGTGCAAATGATTTAATGGTCATAGAACTTGGACAGAGAACCACATTAAATAAATTTATTTTAATAATTCCTTTATTGCATTCACTTAATCATTCTGGGAGCCAGTGCAAGATTGAGTTTGGAGTGTGCAAAACAGGTATCCCATCACTCATTCAGCTTTGTCTGCATCTAAACAAATATCTGAATGGCTAACCTTTTATTAAACCTGCATTATTTTCCTACTGCTTCTTGATTTCTACAGCAGGAAAAAAAGAAATTAAAAAGGAAATTAGAAAGCCTCGACTCTTTGTGTTTCTGTGCACCTTGTGCATCATGTTGCTTTTGATTTTGTGTACTAAGCTTTAAGTGTTGTTTTGAAGACAGTGGGAAAAGGAAAAGGTGCCTGATTTACTGCTTTTTAAAGCCTGAAAATTCTTCTGTTCTAAATGCTTCCAACTTTTAAAAGACAAAAAAATAATCACAGAATGGGTGAGGTTGGAAAGGACGACAGTGAGTCATCTGGTCCAACCTCCCTGCTCAGCACATGGCACAGGATTGTGTCCAGGTGGTTCTTGGATACCTCCAGTGAGGGGGAACCCACACCCTCTCTGGGCAATCTGTTCAGTGCTCAGTGACTGCACAGCAGAGTTGTTTGGGTGAACCTTCTTCTGCATCACTTTCTGCCTCTTGTCCTATGGCTCAACCCCATGGAGCAGAGGCTGATCCATTCTCTGACCCCTCCCTGCAGGTACTGGCAGACATGGCTGAGGTCCCTCTCAGCTGAACAGGCCCAGCTTCCTCAGCCTTTCCTTGTAAGAGAGCTGCTCCAGTCCCTTCATTATCTTTGTTACCCTCCATTGGACCTGCTCCAGGAGCTCCATGTCCCTCTTGTCCTGAGATACCCAGAACTGGCCACCAAAATCTGCCCTTATTTATTGCAGGGGAGCCTTACATCTCTGCAGGACTGACATTCTGCCCGACAGAAGAGCTGATATGGCAGCTCAGGAATGCAAAACCAGACACCTCCAAGCACTTAAAGTCAACAAATTTCTTTCTATTTGCTCTCATTTTGCCAATGCTGCTGTTTTATTAAGGTTCTTCTCCATTAATATGAAGGTCAATAACTTACTATGGATATTGGTTCTGAAATTGTATGAAAAGTGACATCTAGGAAATGGTAATTTAGAGAAACTGTCAGGTATTGTGAGACTTGTGATAACAATAGCCAACTTTCACTTGCACTGTGTAGCTTTTTGCCTTTAAGTAAACTTGATGTGGTTTCTTAGGAAAAAAATTAGCTGTTTGATAGTTTCTCAAGCATTCTTATATGCAAAAGGTTTCTAATCTTGTATCTGAGGTACTGTTGTAACAGAGGATGGTCAGGTCATGTGGCTTGATAGACCTTTCTCTCCATAGTTCTGACACTTAGAACAAATCCTGTTTTTGGAGAGTTTGTCCTTGCAAATATGGGGACAAAGGAAAGCCAAAACTTCCCTTTCTGGTAGTTTTGAATTTTCAGCAATGAGCTGTCCATCCAGCTGTGAGCTCTAGTGTGTTCCCACCTTGCACAGCTGTGTTTCTGGCCTGTCTCTGTGCTCTGCTAGGCAGAGAACCAGCATGGATTGGAGAGGAGGCACAAAGTTCTTCACCTGGGAGTCAATCCAACATTTGGAATCTTACCTTGTTCTCTTCCTGGCACCCCCAACATTGTCCACTGGAAAGGAGAAATGAGCCTTGAGCTAAGCCCAGGAGTGTGTAAAAGGTACTGATATAATGTCTTTTACAGCATGTATTTTGGCAAGATGAGTTAATATGTTTTACTGCTCCACGGTGGAAGTCACAGATTTCGCTCAGGCTC
>NW_008691840.1:57040-59865 GCF_000695815.1 Acanthisitta chloris
TTCATTTTATTTTTTTTCATTCCTTTCTTTTTGTCCTTTTGTTCTTTTAGCCCTTCCTGGGTCCCTTAAAGGTCTGCAATACCTTATACAGTCTCTTTGAAATAAACTCTCTCATGTAGAAATTGCCAGCAGGGAGACCATTGGACGTGATGTAGCATTCATTTCTCTGCTGCATTGGGTAATGATTTCCTGGTTCCAGGAGCAAGAGATTAAAATTCTGGTGAGAGGATTTGCCCCTTTCCTCACTCAGCAAGGCCCCTGTGCCAGGGCTCAATCACTTCCTCAGCAGCAGCAGGAGCAGAGGGAATGTGATACTGTGGTCATTCAATCAGAGGGAGAAATGCTTTAATCTCTGCTATTCTGTCTGATAAATGCTTTCTTCTTTGTTCTGAATTCACATCTCTAGTGTTCCTATTGTTGCAGGGATTGGGGGAGAAAAAAGATCATCCTGTCCAGTTAAGTGTTCAGTGATGATGCCTTCCTTTATTCCCAGAGGTACTTTGTGATTTAGTTAGAGAAATGCAAGTGTGGGAAGGGCAGAAAAAGCATAGAGAAGAAGTGAGATGATCTGGCAAATCCCACCACAGCTTGTAATTTTCCTGAAACAAGGACAGCTTGTATTGTGAGTGACTTTTATTTGCAAAAGCACAGTAGAGAGAGAGCAGCTTTTGGTTCAGCATGTGGTGTTTGCTCTGAATATTCAGGATGCTCCATATTAATTTGACAGATGAACTTCTGACCTGTGCAGCCACTTCCTTTGTTGTGTGACCCACAGTAAGGTGATGCTGTGGTTGCACCTGATGTCAAGCAGGGCCGGAGGGTTGGGACAGCTCCTCAGGGCATCCCTGAGTTTGACCTAACTGTTCCTCTTCGTTGCAGCAGTTGCACAAAAATGTGATGGATGAGTATTGACTTTGCTGCTTTCTTTTGCTCCCTCTGCTATATTGACACGAGTTAATGGGGCAGAAGTGGAAGACAGACTCGGTACAAAGTGGAGAGAGATTTTATGTCAATAGGGTTTGTAAGACAAGAAATGCAGCATTGAGGGTGAGCACACAGGAGAGTTAATAGCTAACAAACCACTCGATGTGCTGACAGGAGAAAGGCACTGACCAAGAGCCATAAACTCTTCTGCCATGAAAATATGTTTTCTTGTTTGGTGTGATGTGATTGTAATAATTAGTTTTTCTCAGTGCTGTCAAATGGTGAGAGATGGGTTGTTGTCTGTTATAATGTTTCATTATGTTGGCTTTATGAGTTTTTGCTTGATTAGTTGATCATACTATTAAAGGAGAGTGCATCTATTTTTACTACTACTACTACATCCATATGTTCCCTTGATTTTTCCGTGTTAAAAGTGGAAATGAGTGTGTTAAGTGAAATTTAAGCTTGAAGGTGATTGGAAATGGAAGGCAGAACAAGCTCTGGCTGAGCAATAATAGTTCACCCAGCCTCAAAGGGCTGTAGATCATTTAAGCTACTTAATACATGGAGTGTGTATTCTAGAATTTTAAACCAGTCATTAGTGAAGAAGGAGCTCACTGGAAGGTTCCTCTGACTGTATACCCAAATGAAGACAAACCATTTTAGGTGTTCTTGTGTTCAGTGATTAAAAAAGGAAAAAATCATACTGAGATGTAGCAGCAGTTTGAAAGGCTGAAGAAACACTCTCATTGGTACCAGGAATGATAGGAACATGGTAAAATAAGTGCTGCACTGCTGCTGTACAGGACATTGTTGGATCCTCAGAACGTCACTGAATTAGAGAAAGGAGAGTGCCAGGGGCAAGGAGCAGCCCTGGATAACAAATTGCAGCAGGTATTTGGAAACTAGCTAAATATGTGTTCACTGGAAGATGAAAGGAGACTCTTAATATCTCATATAATTATGAAAGAGATGAGTTGTGCTGCCGGCAAAGTTATTTAGATGGGATGACAATTGAAAAATGAGTACTTTAGTTAAATATTACCAAGCTAGAAATGAATGAGAGTGCTTAGACCAAGGTAATTATGCATGGCTGTGTGCTAGAGGTATGGGAGGAAGAGCAAGGGGTATTTACTGGGACAAGTTTTGAGTTAGCCTTTTGTTTGGGAGCTCTTTCTATGAGAAGGATGTTCTGTAATTTTCAGCTGAGAAGTGTTTGTGGCATTTTAATGTTCATGGGCACCTGTATGCATTTCTGTAGGGACCCTGCCTGGTTGCTCATAAAGTTCTTCTGCTTTTTACGTAGAACTAGAAGAAGGAGAAAGTGCTATGCAGGCCACAGTATTAAACCCATGTTACAGACAAATAATGACATAACATGAAGAGTTCCCTGGAAATAACCTTTCCTTTGGGACCTTCTTAGGAGGAGGAAAACAAAGGAAACTGCATTCTCTTTCTCCTTCAAATCTCATTTTAATTTGGCTTAAAATCTTCATACCTAAACATGCAATCAACACATTGCTGCCTGGGTGTTCTGGAAATACAAAATCCATTGGTATCAGACATAGTTATGCAGTGGAGCATTTTGGTGAGGCTCCATGTGGCTTTCAGATGAACTCTTGGCAGGTTGAGCTAAAGGTTTTACAGGGACAGCCCTACCCCAGGAAGTTGAGTGTCCTTATTGTGGTAGCCATGTAAGTGTGGCATGATGCACATGTTGCCTCGTTTTTGCTCTAATGGCTCCATTTATTTTTGTGGCAAAAGAGTGTTAGTCAATAGGCAAAATATTTCCTTCTGTCCATTCTTGGCAAAAGTATAAGTGCTGTTTTTTTGCTCTAAACAAAGAGGAGAATTCTTTAGGCTTTTATTACAGCCACAGCCTATTCCAACATGTTATTGTT
>NW_008691840.1:59893-71693 GCF_000695815.1 Acanthisitta chloris
TAGTGTTTGGAAGATTCTTGGCGCAAGAAATCAAGCTGACGCTTGACCTCTCTGAGCCTGCCCCGTGCTCAGGGTCACACCAGGGCTGTACACGTGCTCCGTCCTCAGAGACTTCTTCATGCCAAACCTTGGAGTCCTGGGGGAAATGTTGCTCTTTTCACACTGCCTGCCTGGCTCAATTAACATAATTCCAGCAGCCTCAGCAAGCTGTCAGCTAGAACTGGGTTCAAACATCCATAATTCTTCCAACATCAGTGGCTGCCTCTTGGAGCTGGATGTTACAGGAAGTATGGATAGCTGTGGCAGCTGCTGACCTCTATAAAGAGCAGAGGGGCACTCCAGCCTGTTGTTCCAGTGAGGACATCACATCACACTGAATCTGGCTGTAGGAAGTTTCTGTGGGCAGGTGGAGGCTGTACTGGCTGGAGGTCAAGTCACTTTGGGGCCAACAGAAATGGTGAATTCAGACTTGAGGATTAGCAGTTTGGTCTGGAGTTTCCACAGTCACATTTCAGATGTGTATTAGGAGTATTAGTTTTGTGCTGGTTTCTTATCTTTACCAAGTGTTGTGTGAGAAAGTGCAGGTTAGTTAATGATCACAAGTAGAGTCAGCAGAGCTGGAAGAAGCTACTTCTTAATAAAAAATACAAGATTAGTTATTTCTGTTGAAATCTTTGATTATGGCTAAAGAGCTCCTTTTCATCTAAAATATTGAGGAAGAGTGTTGTGATCAGATGTATTTTCAGGGCTGCTCTCCATTTTTGGGGTGTAAGCAAGTTCAAACACAGGAGGGGCCTGTGTGAGCTTCTCATAGCTGGTAAGTAATCATATCTCAGTCCACTGACTGGGACCTCACAGATACCTGATTTGTAAGTCTCTTTGCCAGATAAATCCTGGAAGTGACATTCTGCTGTTAGGTACCCTGACAGTTGAGCTGTTAATCATGATGGAGTTTGAATGAGGCATTTAACTGTGATAAGCTTTTCTATCCTTTTGTTAATTAACTGGATTATCCATCTATCAGTGCTTTCCAGGAGAAGACATGGTGCATGTTCATCCTCCTGAGCAGTCTCCATCTGCTTTTAAAATGTCATGCTGAGATTAGCATCTTTGTTTCCAGATAATAGGAGATCAAAGTTTTGGTAAATCATAAAATCCTACAATAGGTTGGAAAGGACCTTAAAGATCATCTTGTTCCAACCCCCCTGCCATGGGCAGGGACACCTTCCCTAGGCCAGGTTGCTTTGTAGATGACAGGGATTTGAGCCTTTGACTGTTTAGAATGGATGATTGGGATTTTTCTGTTCAAGACTTCAGTTTTAACTGGAAACAGACGCAGAGAGGTTAAAGTATTTGAATTGAATGGACTGAATTGTTGCAGGATTTTTTTTCTAGGCTTTCAGACCAGATTCTTTATTTAAAAACAGAAGAAAAATTTATTTTTGGAGTGGTTTCATAAGGCTGTGAATCTGTGGTATTCATTAGTCTCTGGCCCTCCCTTCTCAGCCTCTGGCTACCTTGCTCAAACCAGAGAGGGGAGCAGGTTGTTTCAATCTGAGGAGCTTTGTGCAAGCCAGCAAAGGAGGGAGCAAAGGATATTGCTTTCACTCAAGCCAAACAGTGCCAGCTGGTTAGTTCTATTTAGTTTGACAGTGGCAAGAAGGGTATGTGTGTTCTGTAGCCCACACATTCCTAAGTCACAGAGAATTTGGAGTGAAAGTGTGGGGAGGGAAGAGGAAGTGTGGGCACTGTAGGGGTGATGAGGGTGATGTGGGAGGACGTTTGATTTATTACCGTATGGGAAGAATTGGTAGATGTACAACCACAATCCAAAGGAAATTGGGCATCACTAGTCGGGTGGTTTTGTGGATTACAGAAGTATCTGGTGGGGTGTGTGTGTGTAAGGTAATTTGGCATGGTCAGAGGAGGCTGCCTGTAAGGAGACTTGCTCAATAACAGCTGTTTAAGGAGACTTGTATTTTGCTCCTGACATGCCTTTTGTGACTGAGCAGGTTAAGACCATAATTGATTTTCTTAAACCCTCTTTTTCCTAATGACTGTGGAGCTAAAGAGAGACATTTCATATGGGGAATTTCATTTTATGCCTTCCAAAGTTGAATCCATTGATTTTTCTGAGGATTAGCAGGCTTGGTGGTGTGCTAATTATAAAGAACTTTGTGGCAGAAAATTGCAAAAGACTGTTGCAGTGGGTGGACTCCAATTGTACTCTGTATTTTTACACTGAATTCCTTTGGCTTTAATTCATATCTTAAATGCTGAGTTCCTTTTTCTTTGGCTCTAAATGGCCAATTCTGCTGTGGACCAAAATGTCTGCAGAGTTTGCTTCACCACATCAAGGTTGTGGTCGCTGTAGGAAAATCAGACATTTGCTTTCTGTTGCATGTGAGAGCATTAGAAATATCAAGAAGAGACTGATATGTGAGCAGAATTGAGAGGGGGAAAAATTCAAGTGTTAAAGAAAGGTTTGATCCTTCAGAGATGCCTATGGTTAGGATTGAATGGGTTTGATTTCAATTCAATAATTAAATTCTTGCACTGCCTCTCACCCATTTATAATTTCTGGTACATATTCCCCCTTCTATGGCATCCTCCCACCCTCCCTTTTGCATCCCTTGTGCTTGACTTGCATCTCCAGGGCAATTCAAGAGTTTCTGTTTTCCTCTCTGGCAGCCTCAGTGCTGCCTCTGCCATTGGGATCCACCTGCTTCGTGTGGTGGAATGGGAAGCTAAAGTGACAAGAAATTAGAGCTGACCTAAGTGCTAGCAACCAAAAAATAACCTCCAGTTTTAACTGCTGACTTCTAAAAAATCAGCCTGTTCCCTTAAAACTAAACGCTGGTTACTGCCAAGTCTCAGCATAATTGTGGCTTTGTTAGATGTCAAATACAATTTTGGTGTTTAAGAAAGAAAAAGACTACAGAACTCTTGCAGCAGCTCCTAAATTTGTGCCCACCTGTTGGAGACTGAAATGTTACCTTTGAAGTGAACTTTTACTGTTTTATAGAGGGGCAGAAAACATTAATATAGGAAGCCACAAAACTGCTGTTCCGTTTGTTCTGATCGTTCTGTTGGAAAACTTCTGGAGGAGGATACATAGAATTATGTCTATTAATCACTTCTACCCAGAATAGCAATTTGTGAAATGTAATAAACAATAAAATTAGACCAATCCCCAAAACAATAAGTTGTATTTCTTTAAGTGGTGCCTAGGGCAAACATGGAATTCTTGGGAATCAGTGAGTAAAATGTGATCTGTGCAGGTGTGTCCTGTATGTGCTAGGAGACGTCAGGGTTCATGCATGCAGATCTGTCTCACTTGGGTCTGATAAGAGAGGGTCTCTAATAAAATTGACTCTTCTTTTTGAAAATAGCCTTATTTATAGCATTTTTGGTGTGAAAATGCTATGCTGTCCAGTCTCTGCAGTGTGCTGTAAGACCGACGTTCAAACAGTGCTCTCACTACTGGCTTGGATTTCCTTACCTAATTCTTCACACCTAATTTGTTTCAGAAAAGTGGGAGTAGAATGAGTGTATGTTTTGCTCAAGCTGTTTAACCAAAGGAGTTGGGTACTTGTCTGTGCCTCCTCAAAGGAGGTGCCTCAGTGTTGTGGTTGTACTTAGTGCTCAAGACCTGAAAGGGGATGACAATGAGACAACTCAGGTTTGCTGCATGAAAACTTCCTGAAGTGATGTTGGGTGCATCACATGTCTGGGAGGACTTGTATCTACTTTGACCATCCTTCAACTTCCCTGGAAAGACACTTAGTCCCACAGAAATGAGGGAAGGCCTGTACATCACACATCTCCATGCTGACTCTCCTCTGTTCCTCTTTTCCTTAATATTGTGTTACAGATCTAAAGACATTAAACTTCACCTCTGGGGTAATTACATTGTTTGGCTCCTTATTGCCCTGAGTCCATCAGAGACAGGAGGGATCACATTGTTTCAGATGCATAACAAAACCACTAAGGGGTTATTATCTTAATGAGTTTGGAATGTAATTTCATTCCAGCAGTAACAAGTGGGTCTAAAAGCAGGTGGTGGGGGAGAACAGGAAGGAATGCTAAGCCTTGCTGAGTGGGCTGTGGTAAGTACAGTGAGTTGGTTGGTAGTTGTTTCACTGTTTTGAGTGCTGAAATCCCTTATCTGGCAAAAGCTCTTTTATAGATGAGCCAGCTGAGACAGAGTTTAAATAGGTTAAATAAACTGGGTTCAGGGCTTTGACCTAGCAGTACCGATTGGGTTTTCACAAGATGATACAGTTCTTAATAAAGTGCTCAGTAAATTCTGACATATTTATTGTATTGGTATCACTTTCCCTTAGGTTGAGAGGGTGGTGGGTAATAATAGCAGCACTGGCTAAATTCAGATTCACTCGTTCTTCTCTGGAGAGTTGTTGCTTTGTGTCTTTTGCTTTGTAAGAGACTTTTTCTTATGCTGGTGTTTGGAGCTGAGTTTGTTTGCACCTCTTCTGAGCCTGAGGCTCAACTCCCAAGAGATTGTTGGATTTCACTAATCCTGTATAGTTAATTCAGGTTATTTTTATTCCTTTTTAATCTCTCTCACAGGATTGAAGAAGTCCAGAACTGACTCCTTGCCAAATGATTCCAAAGGTTGTTGATGATAAAAAGAACAATTTGGTATTTCTCCTTTCTTTTCCCTTCAAAGGTTTTACCTTTCCTTGCCAGATGTGAAGACCTTGTATTAAATTAAGCCTCTGTTGCTGGTTTTGGGTAAAAATAACAATACTTAATGGCTTTGTGTATTCCCCAGCTGATTGCAGCAGCTCAGCTGCATCAAAAGCTGGCATTTAGCAGACCAAATCCAGTGTGGATTGGATCAATGCAGGGCAGAATTGAAGTCGATGGAGTTAGATATAAATATATTTCTGTCTCCATAACAATTAAACTGCATTTTATTCTGCAGATCCATGTTGCAACCATCTTTAAACACACAATATTTAATACACACAGATTAGGTCTCCAGTTCATCCCTTGTCCAGTGCTTGGAACAGATTGGTACTGGTTAACTTTTTGATTGTGATGGACTCGTTTCAACCAAACCTTTCCCATGAAAGATGCACAGTATGGCTCTGTCTGTGCCCTCTTGCCTTTGAGTAATGCTTGTTTCTATCAGATGATGCCTTGTTTGTGTGCATTGCTGGCACATTGCTGCTGCAGACAGACATCAGACTCGCCCTCGGTTTTCTCTTTCAACGGAGTGTGACTGCAGCAATTGGCTGTTGACTCTTCTGCTCTTAATATCGTGCACAGAGGAAAACTTTGGGTGTTAACTAGTGTTGAGTTTAATTTCTTTGTTTATTCCAGGCTTGTAAACAGATTTGCTTCCTGTGTGGGAGCAGAGCCAGGCACTTGCTTGGTTCCTTACTTGCTTGGTCCTTACACAGAACCAAGGGGCTCTGTGGATTTCTGCAGACAGCCAAACCCAGTCTGGGATGTGCTTAATGCCTCTTTCACTGGCTCCACTTTGCCCAGGATAACTTCATAAGGAATGTTCTGAGTTTGCAGCAGTACTTTGGGTATTATGGCAGACTTACTCCTAGTTTTACGTATTCCGGAGATGAAGTGGATACAAGTGCTGTGCCAGGTCTTCGCGTCATTCATTTGTCCATCTGATATTCCTGCCTTTAGGTCTCTGATGGTTCCTTCAGACTGGTCTTTCCAGCCTGAGCTGCACCATTTTCCCTGCTCTGACACCTTCTGATCAGGCTGCAGTTTTTTCTCAATCTTTGACATTATTTTGTGTGTGTGTTGTGTCTGTGTAGACCCATCTGCTACAGATTTCACTGTTTTTGTCAAGTTTCTTTTGCCAGACTTGCAGTCTCCATTTGCCTGGTGTTGTTGTTGACATTTGGGATTATCTCTTCCTTCCTGTCTTTATGGAGATTTAAGGTACCTCCTATGGAAACTCATTAGATCTAAGTCATGTAAGCACTCATTGTACTTAGGCTTTGATCCTCATTTTTCCAGACCTAGGATTTTGCTAAATGATGACCTGGAAAGCCTGTAAACAATGATAGTTATGTACATTGCGCATTACCTTGTGAAAGGTGTGTAAATAAGGTCTAAAGAATGGTAACTTTTCAACTACTTGACTGACAGCCCTCACTACTCTATAGAAAAAATAACATTTCTGGGTTTAGTGAGGAACTTCAGTGATAAATGATTATAAAGCTGAAGGAATATTGAATGTTTACCGAAACTAGAAGCATTGTTTTCTGTGTCTGCTTTGTACCGGAGTGAAATAATTAGCACAATATCTGGAGTTTAAACTGTATAATAAACTTGTAGTGACTCAATGCAGTCATCTGATAATTGTAAAATGTTATTAACAGATGACTCCTTAGAGGAATTGCTGTAAAGGCTTATTTAATGACTTGTTCAATGCCTTGTGCAGTCAGCTGAGTTCTGCCATTCCCCTAGTGCCTCACTTTTGTCTTGGTAACATCCCATGGGATGGCCATGGTGTTCCTGTGAGGTTGGCACTGACTTCATGACTCTGGCCTCAGTTTCTCTCATGCCATGCCATAATTTCTCACTCCTTGCTGGTCTTCAAGCCCTTCATGTTACCAAAGATCTGCTTCTAAGGTATATTGAAAAACTAAAAGCATCCAAATTCACAATGTCTTGAAAACTGCTATTGCCAACTGTATTTTCTGTTTTTCTCCAGCATTCACCTGGTGTTATTTCCCATTTTCATGTCACCTTTAGACAAGTACAGAGTGGACTGTTGTGATTGATTTGGACTCTTGGGCTGCTGCTCCTTTCTCCTACCCCCAGGTTCAATGTGACCCGGGGGTATGTTATCACATTCTTGATTGCCTGCATCCTTTGTGCTGGTGCTAGTTGATAGAAAGAATAAAGCAGTTTGTTAGAGAAAATTCCAGCTTTTTACCTGACAAACTCAATCCAGCTTTGGGCATTATGGATGGTTTAGAAAATGGGAAGATGTGTGCTTTCCACCCCCGAAAGGCTCTTGCTGAGGTTGGTAGAAGGACATTCTAACAATAGTCGGTTCCGTAGGAGGTGAATTTGTGTTATGCTATCTATATTTTAGTAGAGAGATAGGATTCAATAGTCATAAGACTAAAATGCATCTTCAAAAGATCCATTAGTTAGAAATAGCCTTTGGAGCACACAGCATCTGCCATGGAGGCTGTGGTAGGAGCCAGTGAAGAGCTGCAGCTTCTCACCCATTTATTTTCATGTGCAAACGCAGCGATTTGGAAACGTCTGATTTCTTTTACCTGGAAAACTAACAATTTCCACCAGCATCCTGATGCCCTGGATGTGCTGCCACCCCTTCCTGATGCTTCCCACTTGAGATACAGTCCTCCAGGATGAGAATTTCTTAGCAGTAAATGAATTTTCTAATGAGCTTTCCTTCCAAAACAGCAAGGAGATGCCAAGTGACACGTTGGGAAGTGCCAAGCAGGAGGGAAATGGCTCTTCTGTGCTGAGTGTCATAAACAGGATGTGGTTTGTTTACAGTCCTCACTTGATCTCTGTAGTCCCCTGTCAGGGCTGTGCACGGCTGAGCCTCCTGCAATGGCCTGGAGAAATCTGAGGTTTCTGAGCCAATATCAAATATTGTGTCAGAGGAGGAAGTGGCTCCAGGCAAAGGAGCAAACAAAATTAAGCATTGTATCTTGGATTCTTCAGTGCTTTTCTGGGGTGTTTATCATTCTGACTGCACAGCTGCGTTGCAGTTGACTGCAGAGCGGAGGCAATTTAATAAACTGGGAGGATAACTGTTGGGTGACTAATTTGAAGAGGAGATGTGTTGAAAAGCCTTTGTATTGGGGTAGTTCTGGAATAGTGACACCAGTTTGTTAAGAGGTATGTTACAAGAAAACAGTCTTGAAAGTTGTGAAAAGAACAAAGTAGTTCAGTTGGAAGGGACCTACAACAATCATCTAGTCCAACCTCCAAGAAAACAGCTTTTCTTCCTATCACTCCCCAAAATCCAAATAAAATCCTTGGCATTGGTTGGAGCTCTCAGCACTGTCCTGAGGGGATTCTGCTGACCATCTCACATCTCTGGTAGTCTTGCTGCCCAGGTATAGCAGAGGGTTAGTGGTACAAAGCATTGTCAGAGCTGTGTGAAGAAAAGCCAAGGACCTTGGACTCTTGATGCTTTTGCCATTAAGGACTTCTGAGCTCATGTACCATAAAACACTCTGTACAGGAACATGGTGATGATCTGTTGTGGTTGTGAGTGAAACTTCCCCTTGGAGTGATGTTCTGTGGCTGTTGGGTATGGCACGTGGTTCTCCTGGAGGAAAGGAGCTATGAACAATCTAATTAGGCCAAGTTTTATTCTCTTAGGCTTTACTGCCAATAAAAGTTCCTTGCTAGAAAAATGAAATTGAGCTGTAGCCCAGAGTAATGTGATTTGCATTAAAGCAGATTGTGAACATAAGGTAAATTTTTAAGTATCAAAGTAATTTAGAGACTGAAGTTTTACAGAAATTCTGTGATGCCTAAACATTGTGTGACTCTCTCTCCTAATTTTCTAAGAAAAGGCTCTGATGCTTGGCAGTTGACATTCTCTGTTTTCCTACATACATGGATCTCTTCCTGTAGATGCCCTTATGCAACATGAATAATTCAGTGCTTGTAAATAGACTGGGAGAAGTGTTGAGCTGGAAAGTCAGGGGTTTCTCTGTTGATAGTCACGTATTTCAGTTGTGTAAAATAAATAAATAAAAGAAGTTAAAATAGCACTGTTTGTGCATCATCCTTGGAGCATGTGTATTCACCTGTTTATTTGCTCCTCTCAAGTATTTCATTGCACTATAAAATCGGTTCCTTAATTCCTTGGCACTAATTTACCAGCTCAAGCTGATCTGAAGGGACGTGTAGGCTGCCTTGTCTGTTTTGGGGTTGCAAAGACCACTAACATTCCCTGTGAGCAGCTTGGGTTTCCAGCCAGCCTCCTACTGCTCTGGCAGTGCACTTTGGTAATGCATTAGTATTCTGAGTTCTCAGTTTGCCACCCATGACGCTGACAACTGAAAAGGCTAATTGGGATAAGGTGCAGGGAGGAAGAGAAATATCAAAACTCAGACAATAAACTGAATTAATTTGGTTGGTGTATGAGTGGTGTTGTGAATCGAGGCTGTTTGTGTTCCTTTTCTCGTGTTGAATCAAGAAACAACTTGCTTTCAGAATAGGAAGAAATCATTCAGACAGAGTTTATCTAAACCCCTGGTGGCTGCAGACTTTTTTTTAAGGGTTTGTGCAGGGATTTAGTGGTGTGACCTGACTTGCTGTGCTCTGTCTGACCAAGGAATTGAGCCCTGATGGCTGTGAGCTGCCATCCACTGATGTGCTTTTTGTTTTTAAGACACTGCTCATGATTGAGGAAAATAGGGCAAGAGTCACTGCTTATATAATTTGTAGAATTAAAAATCAAATGTCATTTACAAACGGAGGCTACAGTGCAGGATGGAGGAATATTTCAGGAAGCAAAGTCATGACGGTATTAACATCCACTGAGGATGTCTAATATAAACTGCAAGGGTCATTGTAGCAAGCTGGGCACTTCTAATCTCACAAGAACAAGTAGATGTTGTATTTAACCCTTGAATCTGCAAGTCTTAAAGTGTTTGCGCTTCCCATTTTATCTTACTGTGCTTTCCCCTCCTCATCTGGAGGAAAAAGGGCTGTTAGATAAGAGAAGAGTTACTACAAAATAATACCCTATGGAAGTGAAGCCATCAGCCCAGCATGGAGCAATCTTTCTTTACACAAACACCATTTAGCCATGAGAAATAGAGAGTTCCTCTCTTTGTACAGAAAATGTATGGGTTTGCAATCTGCTGAAGGGAATATGAATCCAGCTGTTTGTATTATGATTATTATTTCCTTTTGATTATAGGCTGCTGGTGTCTAAGGAGAACAGCCAAGCTGAGGAATGGGTGTGCATTGTGCTGGGAAATTCAGTTTGGTACTTTGTCCCAGGCAAAAGGAAAGCAACAGAATTGCTAATGGAAAAAAAGGAAATAAAACCCAAAGGGGATGAGAGCTGTTTTCTTAGCAGTATCCAGGAAGCTAGAACCTGATGGTGTGTTCTTGAAATGTCTTTTTCTAGTGCACTAAAATTGTCAAGGGCTTCTTGTTACTTACTTTTGAAGCTGCTGTACCTAGAACATGCAGGGTATAAAGGCCCTGGCTGAGCAGAGAGTGTCAGGACATTTAGGAGCTCTGGGGGTCATCGATATATCCTGTAAATAAGTCTCATTGATTTATTAATAAACTGAATGTGTGAGGTATGTCTTTCTGAAATACAAGTGCTGTGTGCTGCAGCTCCTCAGACCCAGTGTGGCTGCCTGGGCCTGTTGCTTTTCCCAAAGGAATTGGTGCAGATGTGGCCTCTTGCTTTTCAGCCTTCTCTCTCAGGAGCTTGTGGTTTCCTCTTGAAATGTGTTTTGATGCTGTTAGGTAAAGGTGGAGCATCCTGTGTAGGAAATGGGCACACTCTGGGAGCTGTTGCTGCTGTCAGGAGACCTCATCCAGCCTGAGCTGTATCGTGGGAATAATGGGATGATGTGGGCTTTGTCTGGGCAATTTTAATATCCCCTGAGAAGATACTTACATAAGGATGGGGAATGTGGAGGTGCAAACTTGTGCCTCCTGAAATGACCCTAGTTGCAATTCCTAGAATCATATGTACCTTTCAAACAAGTATCCAAGTACATGACTTTATTCACTATGAAGTCAATGGAGATCACTGGATGCAGCTCTTCTTCCCCACTGGTTTGATTGTACCATTGTGATTTGTACCTGGAAAGGATTAGTCACTCCCTGCCCTTGATTGAGTTCTGCTCTGAGGTCATGAAAATTTTAGCATTGTCAGACATGAAGCACCATGACATTACACCCTGTGAGCTTTGGAGATCCCTTGGTCCTGGATGAAAAGGGAGAGCCTCCCAGAGAGCACTGAGAAGGCTTTTGACCCTGCTGAGTGCCTCAAAGGATTCAGTGAAGATCAGAGTGAAAACCAGCCTGAACTCCATCATCCACGTTAGACACAGGGCTTGGCTCGAGGCTGCTACAAGTAAGGAACATCTTTAACAGAGAACACTGAGGTGATCCATGTGAGGAGAAGGTGTAACCTGTAAACTGGCTCTCCCCACTAACCTCCACACTAGTCACCAAAAGTGGCTTTTGGAAAGTAATACTCTAATACAGAAGTGAGGCTGTTCCTTCATGGCATTCCAGCTGTTGAGTTGCCTGGAAAATGGGCAGGCACAAAGCCAGTGGGTGGTGTAACAGCTGGGCTAGATGTGTGTGAATTTTCATCTGGTGAGAATGTATCTGTTGAAGCTTGTCAGATTTTCTGTTCCTACAGTATTTGCAGTTTGGGTTTTATTTGTTAATGTTCTGTTAGTTTGTGTTTTTGGATGGTTTTACGCTGATAGGTTGGGATTTTTTTTTTCTGTGTTGTATTTTCACTTTTGAGAAAATAAATACTAGTTTTGTGGAACTGTCTTTGATACATTTTTCATGATGGCTTAATAATAGAACTACCATGAAAGCCTCCTGCCCAGCAATGTGCTGCAATTTCCATACGAGGGGGGAGGGAACCCCCAAACATTTTGATGTTTCATTAAAATTTAAAGAAATATTATATTCAATTCTCCCTGGCATTTCTAAAAATGATTCCTCATATTTTTTTTTTTTTACTGGCATAGTACAGATGGCATTAAAAACCTTCCAAGCTTTATAAATCACCAGCCTGCTGCTCCTCTCA
>NW_008691840.1:71737-85732 GCF_000695815.1 Acanthisitta chloris
CAAGCATCCCAAGGGATTGTCACATGGATGCACTCCTCCCACAGGTGCTTTCCATTTCCTGGAATCACACTGTTCCTTTCTGGAGCTGAGGTTTTGCAGAGCACACAGTGTGGTTACATCCAGGCAGGTGCTGCTCAGCAGTTTGGTCATGGCTGTCATGAAATGAAGGACCTGGGAAGGGTCCCTTGGGTTCTAGAGCAGACCCCAAATTTGTAGGGATGATGCCATATCCTTTTAATTGATTTATTGAGGTTTGGAATGTTTTATTTCATCCTCTGAGCTGTACTTGAGGGAAGGACCAATATGGCTATGTCACAATCCATGACATGTTCAACTTTTGATCTATCCCCAAATGACTACGGGTATGGTTTTTTCTAGAGCAGAACAGTTGGTCTATTGTTGATTTAATTTGGTTACCTATAATGAAAGCTTCAGTGAAATGTTTAAAAGTTATAAACACAGTCTTGTAGCCAAGAACTGACTTATGGAATAGCTTCTGCCAGTTCCTGAATTTTTATCCTAGGCAGTATTAAGACAAATTCTGTTTAGTCATAGAATTTTCTCTCAGTTCTGCTACTTATGATTTACTTCAATGTCATCTCCTGCCAACTCTTGCTAAAAATAACTGATGCCAAATTATTTTGCTTTATAATTTAATGCTGTCTTCCTTTTTTTTTTTTTTTCCTCTTTTTAATCTTCTCATATTCTCTGGTGCTGTACCTGAAACTGAACTGAATTTTGGAGCTTTTAGGAAACTTCAGGAAAGATTTGTTCCAGCTCCTGTGCTGTGTGAGGGGCTGCAGTGGGATTGCTTTTAATAGCAGTAGCTGAAAATCACCTAGATGTGGTTCTCTGTTTGCTTTCAGTACACATGACTTTCCCCTAATCTTTTCTGTTGCCTATTCAATACCCAGTTCCACCTCCTGATGTTGCAGGAAAATTGATTGCTCACACAGGTGGTATTCTAGTTTATCTTCCTCATAGACAAGTAGAGCACTCTGTGCCTAGATAAAGAAGCATTTTTCTCATCCCTGCTAAAATTATCGTTATATACACAACTGTTTGTTTTCTCCGTGTGCTTGCAGTGTTTTCTGAAGATAGCTGTTGATTTTATCTTTCTTTTTTTTTCTTCTTTACTGCACTCACTGGTGTTTCCAGTCCTCTACATTTCCATTTGCTTTGTGTTTAACAAGCTTTCAGGTGGTTCTGTACCTCCCTGCCTCGTTTCATTGATTGATCCTGCCTATTTGGCATGTTTGATTTCACAGGGAAGCATTTGGAGCCTTCCCAGCTGTATGTTAAAAACTTCCTGTGCACTCCTCTTTAACTTGCCCTGAATCCTCAACAAGTTGACTTTTAAGAGTTAGAGATTTAAAGAACAAGCTCAAAATTCTAATTTGAAGCCCATATTTGCATGATTTCTCTATGTACCTTCTGTGCATACCTGTGTAGTCTCTAACCTACATCTTGGTACAAGTTCATTAATTCTCCAGCAGCTGAACTGGCTTTTGATTTCCACAGGAATCAACTTTTATTAAAATTAATAGTTCAGTTGGCACTTGGGACTTGGGGAGTTTAGCTGATGTTTTTTGCTTCCTGATGAACTTCAGGAGTGAGTTGCAAACCATAAGGATTATTTCAGTACTCCACTCCCTGCAGCTTTTTCCCTGGGCTTCACAAAGGTTTGTGATTGTCACTCATTGACCCATATTCTCTCATCTGGTGGGGGTGTGTGTGATGGGAAGTGCTGCAGAGTGAGGTGTATAAACTCTGGGGCTTTGGACATGTCTGCTGTGACAAGTTGTAGTAGATCGTTCCCATCTCCTGAACAGACACGACAGACAGACATCTCATTTCCTACCTTCAGGTTCTCTGTGACAGGTTTCTGAGGCTCAAGAGATTGTGCAGTACAAATGCAGCACCATGGCTAGGGCTGATCAGGGAACTCAGAACCTGCTGGGAGGGGTGGCACCCAGAGACCAGGAGTGCACAGTCTGGTGTCCCAAGTTTATGTATGTCCACATATCCTTCATTGATCTACTATGAGGTATATGGGATATTGCTAATAAAACCTGATGTGATTTAACAGGATAAATCATAGACTCACAGGATGGTTTGGGTTGGAAGAGACCTTAAAGCTCATCTCATTCTACCCCCTGCCATGGGCAGGGACACCTTCCACTAGACCAAGTTGTTTCCAGCCTCATCCAGCCTGGCCTGGAACACTTCCAGGGATGTGATGCTAGACCCTGGTAAAAAGCACAGTCATAGGAGATACAAAAATCTGCAACTGGCATTGAGGATAATTTGGAGTTTATGGCAGCTGTTGTTTGAATGGAGACAGTGCTGTAAGATAAGGTCTTGCTTTTTCTGAGGTTTGAGATCTGCAATAATCATTTCCGTGACATTATTTTGTCTCTATTCTTATGGTTTTATTTCATAGCATATGCTGCCTTTGATTATATGTATGAGGGAAAACCACATGTTTGTAGATAACCTGGATGACTTTGACATGAAGATATTTAATTATGGAAAATAACTTTTGCAACAGCAGGTGCCTTTAAAACTGCTTATATTCAAACTGCACTGTATGGTCATAAATGCAATATTGTAGTAAAAACACAGATCAGATTTTGGACTTGTTTCCAAGCCCAGAGGGTCATATGTTGTTTATAAGTTTTGAATACTAAACATAACAGTATTGCTGGAGATAATTTCTAGCTCCCAAGTTACAGGAGCATGAAATAAACAGACTTTTATTACTGGCAATCAGTGAATACATTTTGTTTTGTATTAAATCTGACTTAGTTGAAGATAAACCTGAAATTACTTTTTTTCCTTGATCAGCTTCTGTTCTTTTATGCTTTTTCTGTGTACGTCAGTAGAGAAAGGAAGAGAAGTACCCAGAGATCTTGTGGACTCCCCATCCCTGGAAGTGTTCCAGGCCAGGTTGGATTGGGGCTTGGAGCAACCTGGGCTTGTGGAAGGTGTCCCTGCCCATGGCAGGGGTTGGAGCCTTATGGTCTTTAAGGTCCTTTCCAACCCAAACCATCCTGTGATTCTGTAAGTGATGTGTAATACTGTCTCCAGGCAATGTGGGCCTTGGTCCAGAGAAGAATCGGACCACGTGTGTTCGGGTTTAAACTGGAGAGGGTGATGGAGTGTATGCCTGAATGTCTCTGAACTCAGGGCCAGAGATTTCCCACTCCTCTGGGGAAAGTAGTGTTTAGGGTTAAATATGTCAAGTATTGAACAGACCTTTTAGAAGCTCTTAGCAGACCAACCAAAGAAATGGTTTCATGAACAATGAAACAGCTTTCATTTCCTCTGGGTTTCTCTGTCTTGGTTAATTAGCTTTCTTTAAACTGAATTGTGCTCAATTTTTCTGTTGATTCTTCATTAGCTTGGAAAATCACCATTCTCTTCTCCCTGTGGCAGTTTTCCTCCAGAGTTGTTTTGGGTAGCAGCATGTGAGCTGCTGCATTCAGCACCACCGATTAGATCGGGGATTGAGGAATTAAGGGTGAGTTTGGGAGTTCCAAATTGTCCCCTCACCAGCTGCTTATTTTCACGAAACTTGTAGGGAGAGAGTTATCCTTGAGATGTCTGGTGTCTACCTTGTGGAGATGACTTTTGTAAACAGGTATTGTAGGGGAGGAGAAAGAGACACAGAAAGATTGTCTTACCTTGGTCTGGACCCAGAGCTGTGTATAGGTGTGTTGTTTTTTTTCAATGAGAATAGCTTAGATCCTTTGCATACAAAGTGATACAACAGCATCTAATGTTCTTTTCCTTTAAGAAGCTGATAGAAGCACATTGTAAGGAGGAATTTCCATTGAGATTTCCAAATCCACATCACATTTTGATAAAGCAGCATTAACTGCTATTACTCTGTCAAAAAGACACCAGTATTTTGTGTGAATGCTGCCAGTGCTTTATTTAAGATTTTTCTTATATCAACAAACTCTGACCAGAACTTTTTACATGACTTTTGAAGTCAGTTTGGGAATGAATTACTGAGGTTGCTCCAGCCACCTGTAATGTGTGAATTAAGAGCCACCACTGAGGTGCTTCTGCCTGCTGCTTTGATTGGATGCACCTTTGATTCAGTCATCATTAGTATGCATTCAGAATAATAAATCTTAATTCCCTAATTACACATTTACCTGCTCCTCTAAATTGTCTCATATTTACCTGATGCTATGTAATTAGGAAATTACAGAATTTATACAATAGATGATGTAATTTTCATGTTTCCTAATTGGGAGAATACAATAGGAAGTGGCTTATTAGGTGTGTTTAAATATCCGAAGTATTTTTAGCAGTAAACACTTCAGAAAGCTTAGTTAATTTTTATGAGAGAGGTTTGTAGTTAAGCATTGGCTTCCACGTGAGAACTGTGAAATGGGGAGCACAGCACTTCCAAAATGAGAGCTTGGACTGAGAGTTTGGACAAACACTTGTGCCTTCCCACTGAGCTTTTTCCTTAGTGCCTAATAATACTTGGCTAAGAATCCTTATTAAGTGACTCTAACCTGACATCCTTGTTTTCTGTTGAACCTAAATATTCATTAAACTAGCATATCTTTTGCACATGTTCCCTTTGTCTGGGAACTATCAGTATTAAGAGGACCCACCAGACCATAAAATTCAACAAGGGTTGATTTTCTGAACAATTAAAATATGATGCTGATTAGCTGTGGTTGTCATTAAGGTTTGTGCCTGTAACCAGGGAAAAATGATTGGAAATGGCCACGTGGAAAACCCTCCTCTGCCTTCCCTTATTTACCTTGGCTACAAGAAGCCCATGCAATTAGTAAAACATTTGTTGCTTTTGTTGTTTGACATCTGAGAAGTGATGCAATTTTTTTTTTCTTTAAAAATGAACCTAGAGCAAAACCAGCCTGAGATTACTTTCCAAGCAAGGCCTTTCCTGGTAATCAAGTGTTTACAGAAAGATGCTTTGTTCAAACCTTTTCTGGGGCTCTGTATGCTTAAACAAAGGCCTTTTAGACTTAAACACAGCTGTACATTTGAAAATGAAAAATCAAATTAAGCAGAACCAGCTTTTGAAAGTTAATGTTGTATAGCCACTGAAACAAAAGGAGCAAATACTGTGTTTTACGTTTCACTTAAAGAACTTTGTGAGCAGAAAGTTTTGGGCTCAGAAGTGTGGTTTCAAAGCCACAGGCTCTTGCTGGATCCTGCAATAGAACATCTGCGCTCATTCTGGCGCAGATGAATGACATGAATTAAACTAAAACCGTTGAAGTGCTCTTTTTAACATAATTACACCTTGTTCATTTTGGAGACACAATGCAGGGATGAAATGCCAATTAAGCCTGGTATGTTAATGAGATTGAGACTGAATAGGGGATTAGAGCGGACACAAATCCCAGTGGAATTGATTTGATATAATCCCTCAAGTTTGTGCTGTTTTCAAATGTACAATAACATTTCTATTAAAATTTCCAGGCATAGAATAAAAACAAAAGAATCCCCAAACATGTTCGAGTTGGGGATATGGTTAAAGAATTTGTCCCCAGGTCTCAGGTTGGTAATCTTTGTTTTATTGTCTCTGCTCCTGTCAGATTGAAAGTAAACTTTGTGTTTGATGTCTTTGTCAGCAGAGTTCTCTCCATGTTCGTTCCACGTGTGTGTCATGGAGTTCCACAATGTATAGGAATAGAATGGGAATATAAACAGACTAATATAATAGTATAATATATAAATAGTATATATATTAAATAGGATATCATATAATAGTAATATGAATTTTCCTTTACTTGGCTTGTGAGATCAAGATAAGGAATATATGGAATCCATGATGTACATTTACATGTTTATATACATGTAAACATAGTTACATATCAAATAAACAATATATTGTTATGTTTTATAAGATAGTGTGTGTAAAAATAAAGAACAAAATCCAAGCAACCAAAACCCTCAAACCAAACTGATATTTTTTAATTCCTGTGCTTTGGAATGATCATCCAAAGCAGTGTGTGGGCAGTGGGGGTGGATGTTTGCTGGATGTTTTGAGCAGGACAGAGTGTGACACGACAGGCAGTGATCAGGAAGAGGAGACAAGGTGCAGATGCCAGTGTCTTGTAGTAGCTAGTTTGGTAAGCTATACTTAGGAGTGAAGAAATGCAACTATATCTGAAGATAGAAGATTGTCTTCTTTTAATGAGTTGCATTAAAGAGAACCCAGAATCACGAAACATCTGTAATTAAAACAACATTTTTCATAGCTGTAAAGGCATAATTAGCTTTCCTAGATCTACTAGAACATATTAAGGCAAAAGATTCTATCTCTGATGGATCTTGGTGCAGATTAATTTGCTTTAGGAGCACAATCAAACCATCTCTCCAGGTTCAGATCAGATTTGTTATCAAATGCCATGTCAGTGCCTGCGATTGATTCCTGTGTTTCTATTAGCTGACTTAGGTGACAGATGAAGATCTCCTGTGCCACAGGTGTGTGGAGGATGGTTGGCTTCTTGGCCAGGATCTGAATCAGAGAGACTTCAAGTCAGAGCACTTCAAGTCAGCTTAGATCCTAACTGGGACCCTAGAGGAGCTCCCCTAACACCCTGCACAGAGGTCCTTGCTGTGTGCTGAGGCTCAGCATGGAAAGGTGTTGCCTGGTGTTTTCAGCTTGGCAGTGATGTGTCCAGCCCAGTGTCAGACTGATTTTCTCTGTCATACAAGTATAAATGTTTTGCCTGTTTTACTGAGAACTTACCATATTGTCAGTCACCCAGGGTAGTTTTATGAAGGGAAGGCTCGAAGCCCTACTAGGAAAGAAAGAAAGAAGGAAATTCCCTTCTATTCTTCCTGTACAGTTTAATTTGTTCTTGTATTACTCGTAAGTGGAAGCCCTTGGGGCTTTTTTATTTGTCCTATATTATAAGGTGTATTGAACTCTGGGTTCTCCTTGTGGCAGGGAGTCCAGTTGTTTAAACAAGTATAATTCTTGTCTTTTGAGGGTGTTTGTAGGTTTTTAAATAGACTTTTTGAAATGTTAAACTAACAGTTATCCTGTCGTGTCACCTTTTGATGAGCTGACCTCTCCAGAGCAGGAAAGCTATATGCAGAAAAGTAGCTGCTTGAATTAATCAAAATATTGCCTTTCAGGAGTGAACTGAGCCTCCTGGAGAATGTGTTATCTTCATTAAGTGTGGTTTTCTTTGGCTGTGTCTGTTAGCTAATGGCAGCACCATTTGTCTTCAGTCTGTCTCTGTATTTGCCTCAAAGCAACTCTTGGGTTAACAGCTAGTGTGAGAATGAATTATTAATACTGCTAGAGAGACTGCTGGCTTGCAGGCTGAAGTGTTTGGGAAGAGTCTGGAGCTATGGCACAGCTTCCTGTGCATGTGAAGGCTGATTCAGAACTACAGCAACCTGGTCTGGTTCTTCAGCCAAAATTCTGTTTCATTCTTCACTAAGTGTTGTGTCCTACTCTGGTCTGGGGCTGGCAACCTGTCCTCACTCAGATGTACCTCTCTCATTTCTTGCTGGGCTCAGATATCCAGCAATGTACTGAAGTGTGATTCTGTCCTGGGATTACAAACTGCAGCAGTTTCAGGCTCCTCAGCACAGTCTGTGGCACAGAGATCAAACCTACTGATAAATTTTTATACTCTCCTCCCAGAGAACCCAAGGTCTCAATGGTTTTGTTCACTCCTTTAATTATCAGTGCCTGGGATATCTAAAAGAATTCTTGTAATGACATCTCAGCCCTTCATGTAGAACAGAATTTTCTTAGGTTAAAGATCACTTTGAAGAGGAGCTGTTTTCTTCAGGTCGTTAAAGAAATCCAACTCTCTCTGGATCTAAACCCAGGATCCAAATCCTCCTGTCTCTGCTGCATATTACCCTCTATAATTAAAATAACTTTACCAATTCCATTTCAAATAGTTCAAGAAATGGGTGATGAATTCAAACTGGATGGAAAGGGAAAGAAGGAGAGACACCCATAAGCTATGTGTCATATGTCAAAGCTGTAATGCTGCTACTGCAGTGGAACACACTTGGTGCCATGGTGATGGTGTAGGTGTGAGAACCCAAGTGGAATGTGCTGTGGAGAGGAGAAATTGTCTCTGTTACTCAGTGCTGTATGCACTGCTGCAAAATTTGCTGGCCCCTGTGTCATTGTGCTGGATCTAATTCAAAGCAGGATTAATCTTTTCACGTACAAGATGTTGGCATTTTGACTTCATTTCTTACAGATTAGGGTAAATCTTTTACTGTGTGGGTAGCAAAGCATCGAAGTGTTGTAGCTTGTGGCTGCTGCCTGTGCTTCTGAGTGGGATAAGGGAGGAGTCCCAGCTCTGGGGTACTGATTCCCTGCAGTGCTCCAGAAGTTGGGACCTTCCAGCATCCACACCACATTAAAAAGCCAAACAAACCAAAACCAACCAAAGCCCCCAAAATGAAAAAGGCCTTGCTGGTTACTGCCTGGTTTTGCTGATCAGAAATAGCCATCCAGACTTGGATTCATCTGGTTTCTGAGATTTGGAATTTGTCTTTGATATTAAATAGATTGAGAAAGATGAAATTAGATGTGTAAGAATAAAGTAAGGACATTTTAAAGTTGTGAATTTACCCAGGTATGAAGTCATTTACTGAAACACTTGGCTTAACAGAACTGATTATAAAATGTACAACTGAAGCTTTATTCCTGACATGCATTTATTTATTTTATATAAAGGTTATTTCAAGAGATAAATTATGGCTGAAATGATTCTGAGCTCCAGTTTAGTTGTTTTGACTGTCCTGTCCTCTGGAATAAAATCCCTGAGTAAGGACTGCAGCTGAACTTTGTGTCTGTTTGGCTGCTCACACCTTGGTGGTTCTCCCCAGCCTTGTGTTACTTCTCTTCTTACTTTCTGCTCACTCTCTCCAGCAGTGCTTTGATGTAAAGCCTGGTCTGTTTGAGGAAAAAGAATGGTATTTTATTGACATGTAGCACCTTTCCAGACTTTGTTTGTTGTTCTTGTCTGTTGGACATAGAGTTTACACACAGAGCTAGAACCTGGCACTGCTGGGCTGGATTAAATCCCAGAGCTCTGGAGTGCTCAGACACTGTTATCCTTTTTTGCTGTTCTTCCCACGTTCACTTCAAATGGGGGGTGATCCATATTTGCTCAATACAGCTTTCCTGTAATCAGGCCTCAGTGACTGTAATAACAGATACTGCCTATCATGCAGTTGGGCAGTGAAACTCTGATCATTACTTATCTGAGTGTAGATGTTTTGCCCCAGGCAGCTGGTTAGATAAATTCCTATCTTTATCTTTCAGTTTCCTAGATGTAAGCAGTGTACTCCTTTCCCTGTGATACTTCTCTTGGAAGCTTTTGCTCTGAAGGTTGTCTGTAGTCTTGTGTAGTATCAGTCCAGGGATCTGGAAGGGATCTGCAATTTGGGTTTGGTTGGATCAAGCTGCAGCTACTCCTGCACCTTTACAATGTGCATGAGTGAGGTGGTGTCGGTATTTTCAGTTTGGGAGGGCAAACAGGTGTGAGATTGAAGAGAGCAGTGTCCTTTCCCCTCAGGCACAGCAGAGTTTGTCACTGTCAGTGGCACTAGAAGCTCATTTTGGTAGCAGATTTCTTCTACACCCTGACAACTGCTTAAGGAGCCTGTTGTATATATGAGCTCTGCTAGAACATGTAATTACAGCTGATTTTACCCATGAAATGTCTCCTGTTTATTCAGTCTGAGCAGGGTTAGCTGCCTTCAACTTGGCAGAATAACTCCAGGAGGGAGGTGAGATGCAAAACCATGTGGATGTGCAGGTTTATGAGACTCAGATGCTCTGAAAGTACTCAGTAACTGCAGGGAGGCAAGTGGCATCCCACAGGGACTGGAATATTTGGTGTTAACTTCTACAAGAGTCTGGTTGGAGCAGCAGATAGTTGTGGGAGACATTCATCCCCTGGTGGTGTTGATCTTGCCATCTTCATCACAGCACCAACCTGCTCATAAATGTATAATTTAACATTCTCAGACAGTAAACTAACAACAAAATGCAGTTTGTAAAGTTCCCTCATGTTGCAAATAAAATTATACATGGCAAGATAAAAAAGATAAAGTTTCTACCTAGCTTAAAAAAATGAAAGGCTTTTCCTAATAATTTTATTGCCAGTTTGCTGCAGAAATGAGGCTGTTTGCTTGTTTGCTCTAATCATATTCTTCTGCTTTTGTCATTAATAATGTATTGTGAATATCAATTAAAAGCTAAGCAGAAATTCAGACTTTTCTCAGCGCCAATTGAAAATGAAACATTGTTTCAAAAGGAATATTTTCCTCATTTAAGAGGAAAAAAAAAGCTCCCAATGATTCAAAGTTGGTGTGTGAGAAATCTTGATAATTAGAAAATGATTCTTCCAGCTTGCAGCTGACAGGGGATGGTAAATCTCACATATAGAAAGAGAAAGGAGTGGAAAGCAAATTGGTAGCTCCTGTTCCATCACTGGTGGGGAAAGCAGGTAATTAGGTGATTTCTTTTCTTTTCTGACATGTGTAAATGAGAATCCATTAATAACAGACCTGTAACATAAATGATAAAAATGAAAATAACAACAACAAAAAAGATCAACCTGTCAAGTGTGGTCTGAGCATGAAGGTAAATTTTTGGACAGTGCTTTAAATTGGATACTCTTAGGTAACTCAGCTTGAGCTGTGAGGCCAAGTCAGTGCTGCCTTTCCAGAAATGCTCCTGCAGGTCACGGAGATGCAGAGACAGTGAGAAGTGTACAGTGCAGCCTCTTGGAGCTAGCTAAGAGTTTGTGTGGGGGATGTGTACCTGGTTTTGAGATGAAGTCAAACAACTCTTGAGTTGCTTTTAACAGAAAGCAGTCCTGCCCTGGTGGCATTATCTCGGGGAGCAGCCCAGGCCATAGCCTGGTGTCTGACCCCTGCCCAGGCTGCCCTCAAAAGGAGCTCTGTGCAGGGGTTGAGATGTCACTGAAGTCCAACTACTGAAACAGCCAACTCCTCTTGGATAGGATGTCTCACTCATTGTCCGGATAGTGGAACCAAGCCCAGATTCTGATGCCTTTGGGTAGGAAAGGAAGGTCTGTGTCACTGCTGGTCAGTGAACACAATTCAGAGCTCAAACCTCATCTTCTCAGCTTTTCCTCAGGGGTTTGACTTCTGTTAGCTAGCAAAAAGGATTCATGACTAAATATCTTAAGCACTTGCTTTGTTTTCCTTAACAAAAAGGAAAACAAGTCGATGTGTGATGGTCTCCTCAATGCAGAATACTTCCCTTGGCACTTCTCTTTGCTTCTGTCTGTCAGTGCTGCGAGAGGCTGTGATCAGTGCAGAGCTCAGCCTGTGCCTTGTTTCCATAGCCTGGGTATTGGCAGCTCGAGGACTGGTGGGTTTTAATCAGGCCTTTCCTTTTCCTGTTTGCACTCTGCTCCATTTTCCTATTAAATGGTGATTGCACATTGTTGAAGAAGGCAGTCAAGTGTAAATTTCATTTTTTGCTTCAGCTAATGTTGCTGTTAGAGGTGGCTTTGCACATCTGTGAATATTCCCTGAAGGAGGAGGAAGAAAATCAATAGATGTAGCTAAAATGTTCAAAAAAAAAAAAAAAAGGCAAACAAGAAAAGACAGTGAGGAAGATTTTGAGGTAGAGGAAACTGTGTTTTGGCACAGAAACTTTCTGGTTCCATCTGCTCATACAGCTTTCTGATCTCTTGCTCTGAGTTATCTTAGAGTGGGCAGAAATGGTCTGTGTTTTTACTTCTCTGAATTCAGAGGTGGAAGGCAGGAGAAGGCACTTTCTTTCAAATAAAGCAACCTAAGTGGGAATGAAATTTTCCTTTGTGTCTTTTATATGGATTCTTATTTAAGTTAACGAGAGAATGTGCATTTGGTTTGGAGTGAAGGTTCCCTAAGCTGCTTTTCTTGCATGTCCTGCTAATTCACAGGACACTAAGCTTTGGGCTAGGGCTTCAGTAGAAGTTGTCAGCACATTCTGTAGATGCATTCCCTGTTGTATCCTGAGGTTTTTTTTTTGTAACTGTGTTCCTTCAGTGCTCCCTTACTTTGGGGCAATGTTGGTGTTGGTGTTACTTGGTGTCAAAGCACCAAGTGAGCTTTGACCTCCCTTTGTGGTACCCCTGGGAGCACATCCCTCTAAATCTCCTGAGTTCAGAGTGACTTTTTGTTATCCAGAGGGACTTTTGACTGCAGCATTGCTTCTTGACTGGCACTCAAATTTCAGTACCAAATATGGTTCATTTTTTCCCATGCATTTCACTGGTTGTTATTTCCTTTTATTATCACCTTTTCATTTGCCCTAAAGTCTTTGACCTACCTATATTGCTGAGATGCATCTTCACTTGTGTTTTTCCCATCCTTTCACACACAGACATTTTATCCCTGTAGTCTGTAGTCCCTTCTGTTTGCCATTTGTCTTCCTCGCTTAAAATCCAAGTGCTGGTTAGTTTTTGGATGCATTATAGCTACAACCCCTAACCTACCTCTTAAGCTGTAAACATGACTAAGGACAACAAGGCAATATTTATTTTCCTTGTTCCTTCCTTTGTGTTTATATTCATTTATTATCCTGTCTTTTAAATGGAAAGTGTTCTGTGCAGCTGCTGTCTCTCCTCTGTCTCATAAAACTTCTCTGATACTTGGGGCTATAAAAACCTAGTTGTAATCTGGTTTGGGATTTTCTTTAGAGATTTGTTATCTGTGTGCTACCAGTAAAAAATGTGTTGGAACAATTTAATTTGTCGTGAATTTGGGTTCATTTCTATGCAGTGGTTCCTGCAGCTAGGTAGAATATCTTCTTAGTGAAGAATTGTCTGTCCCTTCACCGTGTGGCTGTGCATCTTTATCACCTCAACTTCCTTTGTGCATTTTCTTGTTACTACCTTTTTGGGTTCAGGAACACTCAGAGTTTTCTCTTATGTTGAGTGTCTGCCTGTGCTACAGGAGCTAAAGACAGCAAATAAAATCTGCAGGTGTAAACCAGCACATCACAGTGAGTAGGATTAAGCTTTGGGATACGACGCTGTAAGATGTTGTAGAAGTTCAAAAAAGGAGTGAAAACATTAAAGGAAGAAAAATGCATTTGGGTTTATTATTGCAACATTTGATTCAAAAAGAGTCTGAGGTAGAAATTGCTGGAGACATGGAGAATATTCTGCAAAAGGTTTTGCTGTGCTTTTGTCCTGCTCTTGTGTTTTTCCAAAGGCATCTGCCTTGGCTGCTGTTGGAGAGAGTCCTGGGCTAGATTAGATTTGGCCTGACCCAGTGTGACTGCTGTGAATGGTGTTTTTGGGGGAACAGCAGCAGTCTTTAAAATGGAATATGTGTGTACTCAGTGCAAACTGTGGTGATGTCTAAATATTAATCATGTAGACGGGTGTTCAGGAAATCCATCTTCTGCACGACAAGACAGTTAAGTTCCTGTACACCAGGAGTATTCAAATGCATTGCAAATTATCCCAGAGCATATTCACTGTACTTCAGAACCTGCTGGGTAAGTCACCTTACCATTCACAACGTGAACGTGGCTTTAATTCACTAGCTGTTTAACTATGACATTGTTCACAGAGGAACCTCAGCACTCAACGCTCTGCGCGTGTTAAATTTGAATGTTAAATTTTAATGGAACATCTTCGATTAAAATGAAGCTTTTGGAGCTCACACTGTTTATATGCAAAAAAATGGTTATCGTCATAAAAATCCCAGGAGGGGAGCAGAAAAATGCAATAAAATTTCACACTGTTTAATGTGCCTCACCCTCGGGTATCTAGTAGATTTCCACTAACTAAATGTGAATGTGAATTCCATTTGCTTTAGTGGCTGAATCTGCTTTATCAGCCAACTTGCTTGTGCTGCTGCCCATGGAGGGTCTGTTAGGAGGATCTTTTTTTGAAAAGTATTTGTATTTGTTCAGGTTTCTCTCCTTAAAGGAATGCAGCTCAGTTAAGTGAAATGGTTTGTTTCCAGTGGCAT
>NW_008691840.1:85762-91243 GCF_000695815.1 Acanthisitta chloris
TTTGAGCAGTTCTTGGCTTCCTTTGTTGTTTATCTCTAGGCAGAAGTTGCCTTGTGGAAGGGCTGAAAGAAGGCTTAGGGGAGACCTTCTCACCCTCTGCAACTCCCTGACAGGAGGTTGGGGTCAGGTGGGGGTTGGTCTCTTCTCCCAGGCAACCAGCAGCAGGACAAGAGGGCACAGACTCAAGCTCTGCCAGGGGAGGGTTAGGTTGGATATTAGGAAGAGATTTTTTAGGGAGAGAGTGCTCAGACATTGGAATGTGCTGCCCAGGGAGGTGGTGGATTCACCATCCCTGGAGGTTTTCAAGTTGAGACTGGATGTGGCACTTAGTGCCATGGGCTAGTAATGATGATAGGGTTGGACTTGATGATCTTTGAGGTCTCTTCCAACCTGGTTGATTCTATGATTCTATGATTCTAAGTGCAGTTCTTTGCTCTGCATTCCCTCCTCATCCCTGGCAGATTGCTAAATCACAGCCTTTCATTGGGAAATCTAATATATGGCTCAGTCCCATAAAGTTAATCTGTTTTATCTGATCAAATACACTGTATGCTATTACCTGCCAACCTTGACTACAGGTTACTGAAAGTGCTAAGGCTATCAGAAAGCTGCTGATTGTTATTTTTAGCTTTGTTATCATGGTTCAAAACCCACCCCCTCGCCTGTGTCCCGGGCTCCTCTGCCAGGACTCTGTCCAAATTTCCCTTTGCAAAGAAGTCGATGCATCAGGGCAGGTGAAAAATATAAAATGCTTCTCCTGGAGATAGTGCTCTGCTGTCACTAACCAGCACCACCTGTTAGCCATCTCAGCTTCCCCTTTGGAAACCACAGGCACTGTGTGTTGCCTCCAGCATGGCTCCTTCTCTCACGGCAGGGAGTAGCCCATTTCCCATCCGGAACACTGGAGCAGAACCAATTGGTTTTGTTTCCTCTCATTTCTCTTTTGTTATCTGAAATTAAGGTGATTTTTTCCCTCTGAGCTGCCTGTCTGCAGACCTGTAGCTCTCATTTATTGTACTCTTGCACTGGGGCTACTGATACTGAGAGAAAACTTTGCTGTGTCTTCTTTCTGACAGTTCTTTTATGACAATTCTTGGGCTTTTGGGAGATGTGTAGGGTTTTTTACTCTCTTTTTGAGAGGAAATATTATTTGTGCCTGAAGGTTGTATTGAGAAACATCTGGGTTGTGAGTCTTCTGTGTGTCTACAGGTACCCACACAGATCCTAGTGCCAGATTTTTTTGCACGTTTATCATATAAATATTGTAGCTGAAAGCTCCTGTTGTTAAATACAGCCTTGTACAGATGAGTAACAGAGGGACAAGGGAGGCTAAATGAATTGCCTGAGGTTAAGATGAAAGCCTGAGGCTCAGTGTGGCTTTGAACTTAGATCTACTGAATCCCAGATAAGAGCCCTAACCTGTTATTTTTTCTTCTCAGATCTATTCCTTCTGTAATTAATTTATATCTGTAACATCAAATGCAAAACATTTCATTGGCTGAACACGAAAGAGCTGTTTTATCAATTTTAGATGTGACTTACTTTTAAGAACTGGACAACCACTAACAAATATTTTCAAAGTATTATGTAAAATGGAAAAGAAATTGCTCTCAAGTCTTAAGTCTGTCTTCAGGCTAAAGATCTCTCTGTTTGTGGCTGTGTACACCCAGTTACCTGTGAGATTTTATATACTGTTTTCATGTCTTCAGGTTGAAGGTGAGCACTTTGCAGAGACCTCTCTCCCATGGTGACTGTGGTGAGAGCCAGTTGCAGCCTTTTGACAAGGACATGCAGTGATTGGACAAGGTGGAGTGACTTTTAGCTGAAGGAGGGTAGATTTAGGTTAGATATTAGGAAGAAGTTTTTCCTGTGAGGGTGGTGAGACACTGTCCCAGGTTGCCCAGGGAGGCTGTGGCTGCCCCAACCCTGGCAGTGTTCACAGCCAGGTTGGTTAAAGCCTTGAGCAACCTGC
Source organism: Acanthisitta chloris (assembly GCF_000695815.1). Lineage (NCBI taxonomy): Eukaryota > Metazoa > Chordata > Aves > Passeriformes > Acanthisittidae > Acanthisitta > Acanthisitta chloris. The sequence continues at coordinate 87,735 of NW_008691840.1, forward strand.
TCTGGTGGGAGCTGTCCCTGCCCAGGGCAGGGGGTGGAACAAGATGATCTTTGAGGTTCCTTCCAACCCAAACCATTCTATGATTCTATGATCCACTGAATTTATGTTTGATCAAAAGATGTGATAGGTTTTTCTGAGCTGGGCTGAACAGCTAACACTGTTGGTTAGCACTTCAGCTCTGGAAAATAATTTTCTCTTTCAAGAGTCTTTTTAGTTTGTGTTTGTTTGCTTTTAAAGAATACATTTCTTTGCTTCCGAGGTGTAACCGTGGTGTTAATTACTTCTCTTGAAGACTTGTGCAACAGGTTATTGGCTGAGACTTGGTTGTAGCAGCCTGTGGCTCAGTGTGTGTCTAAGTGTGATGTCTTCTTAGGAAGAAGCCACAGGAAATATGCATATGCATGTGCTCTCTAATAATTCTTCATCACAGTGTTTTCAAGGATATGAAGTTTTCCCTAGTCTAGTGAAAACTCACAGCTGAATAGAGGAGAGAAGACTTGGGAATTGTTTATCAGGTGGGAAGAAGTGCAATGAGAATAGTTACTAAACTCCTCTGGCTGTACAGTAGGAGCCCTTATAGTGTGGGAATGCCCTGGTCATTAACAGAGTTTCTGTTAGAGCTCACATCATCTTCACAGCAAAGTCAATCAAATTTTAATTGCAAATTTGTGGAAGCCCAGACTGTCCTGGCTCTGGAGCTCATGGAGGTGGATGTTTTCCCTCCCTGCTCTCTACTGCACAACCTCTTCAGGCTTCAGGGCTTGCAGGCTCATGATCAAGGAGGAAGGACAGCAACAGCCCTGAGACCTGTTTGCCCTTTGTTCACTGCCAGAGAAGCCTTTCTGGAATAAAGCACAGATTTGGTGAAGAATGAAGGAGGATAACAACATACTGCTCTCACAGGTGTGAGAATACTGCACTCTTGTTGGTCTGACTATGGAGAAGAGGTTTGTGTGCAGTGTCAGTGTCTCTTACAGGAACATTTAATCACCTTGGTAAAACCAGACAAGGTTTCAGACATTATAAAAGGCCATGGTGTTCAAAATCTTGCCCCTTCCCAGATCTGTATTGAAGATAAAACAGGTTTTACTTGGTCTTCTGGGGAATGTTTCCCCTGTGGAAATGAAATTGCTTTGCAATAGTTCAATAGTGATTTCCTGTTACATAGACAAGAACACTAAAATGAAGGCTTAGGATCATAAAAGAGGATATCTAGGATTGTATTTTGAGAATGATATTTCTTAAAACATGTCACCTATGCTGATGTATGGAATTTGGGACCTTTGGATGGGAAATGGGGGATTATTCATGGTGTTTTTTAGACAAACATGCACAAGCCTTTGCCTGTGCTTCAAGGTGGCCAGAACCCATTTAGTACTGCAGGGAGATTCCTTAACATACCTTGCTTCTCAAAGGATGTGACCTCCTGGATTTCATGTGGTGGCAGCTGCTCTGCACCTTCTGGTCCACTCAGAGTGCAGGTGAAGGGTCTGTTTGTCTGCCTTCAGAGTATTGTGGAAGTGTTCATTATATTTTTTAATGCTGAGAGTTTTGGTACTGAGTTTTCACTGTTCAGAATGAAATTACAGAATAGAGTGATGCTGGAGGCTTCAATTTCTTAATTGTTCCTTTGCATCAGCTTATTTGTATAATTACTGTCTGTGTGTGAAAAATATGGCACTGGAAATAAGAGTATCAAGGATGGTTTTCCTGTATGAGAGTGTTACTAGGAGCTATTTCCTATCATATAAAAACTGTAGAGGTAATTTAGCTTGGTCCAGCATTTCTGTTCTCTCGGTATCAAAGTCTGCTAGTTCAGTCCAATTAAAGGACATTACAATGGGATTATAGACTTCATTACTTATGTTTGGATAGAGGATGAAATTCTTCAGCCTTTGTTCAGTCTGGGGAGCTTCCAAGGTGTTGTGGTCTGGAACAAGAGCTGTGCAGCTGAGTTTAGTTAGAAATGACTCCTGGCTGCTTGGTCACCATAATGACTCTGTTTGGATTTTAATGCCCTTGCACCTCAGCATGGAAATAATGCGCTGTTTCATGAAGATGAAAGAGGAAGGAAATTGTTTTGTAATGTTTCTGCAAGAGATTCTCCTTGAAAAATGAGATGAGGAATTTGTGAATATGATGGGCTTTTAGTGTCTCAGCACAGAATGTTTTTTTTGTCTCATTTCTGTGGGGCTGTGCTGCACTGTCTGACCATGAGGAATGTAAGAAGACAAGTCCTGAATTTTTGTATTGTAAAGTTTTGTTTCAAACCTGGTTCATTTGAAAAGTGAGAATATTGGATGTTGCCTCTGTCTCCTGTTGCAGGGACCTAACAGAAGTTTGGAGATTTTTTACCTTCAGTTTCAATCACTTTGTAATTTTTCATGCACAGGAAAAACAACCTGAGGAAAAAAGTAAAGGAAAAAGGGGCAAAATATACCAAGTCCTGTGAACAAAGCATAAGGACAGAACTAACTGGGAGTTGTGGATCTTGGTCCTGCTGTCCTGGCACTTTCCTGCCGGGTCAGGATCCTGGGTCCTACAAGCTGTGTGATGATGGCCATAGCTGGGAGCAGGTTTGCTCATGGGAGAGCAGCACTTCACACAGCCCAGGAGCTTTCTCTTCAATTGCCTGGATTGGTCCAGAAACACAGGGGATTAGCACTGGTCTGGTGAAGCCCTTAGTTATGAACCACAGAGCTGTGAAATGCATCCCTCAGAAATGTACTTCAAGCCAGCTGATCCTAAATCCGTTGGTTTGCCTGTCCAGGAAAGGTATTGTCAGGGAGCAGCTATCCCACCTGGAGCACAGAGCACAGCCAGAGGTACTCTGAGCAGGATAGTAACAGCCTAACCACCAGCCAGGCCAGGAGAAGTCTGTTGGACTGTATATAGCACAAGGTATATTTCCCCTCTCATACCCATTTTTCCCACATCCGAACAATGTCATGATCTGACTCAAAGGGTCACTGTCTGATTCTGTTAATTGCTGTGATTCAGAGGCAGTTTTGGAAGCATCTTCCCTACTCAGCACACTGTGATGCCTCCCTTTGCTTTTCAGGCTTAATGTGTCTTGGATGGAAGCAAAGTGAAAATGTTTATTTACACTATTTTCTTGGGTGTTTGCACACAACCGTGTGAGGATGAATGCTGTCAGTGGGGCTCTGTGCCTGGAGTGGTGATGTTTAGCTAAGTGTTATTGCAGGCTTACAGATGATTTAAAACTTAAATTTCCTCTTTTCTATGCTGTGCTGTTACCCATAAATGTTCTACATTGTAATATGACTATGTGCATGTGTACATCCATGTACACTTCAGATTGGAGAATAAAATGAATACTTAAGTTAATAGAATCATAGACTCATAGAATTTTAGGGGTTGGAATGGAGCTTAGAGATCATCCAGCCCCAACCCCCTGCCCTGGGCAGGGACAGCTCCACCAGAGCAGGTTGCTCAAGGTTTTAGCCAACCTGGCTGTGAGCACTGCCAAAGCCGGGGCAGCCACTCCT